>NW_009953864.1:171692-187520 GCF_000747805.2 Chaetura pelagica
AGGAGATCTGTGACCCCCCCATAGGAGGCTGAGTTAGATGGACAGCAAAATTGGCCAAAGATATTCCATTCCATATATCTACGTAAGCTCAGAGGAAGATCAGAGATCACAGAAGACAACTTCCTTCCTTCTTCTTCTCCCCTTCTCTTCCGTCCATGACCGGTGTCCAGGGAGGACTCTGTTCATCCATCACCGTCGACCCTTAAGCTCAAGATCTCCTGACCCCCATAACTCTCTGCTCTTTTCCAGCAGCAGCTCCGGGATTCCTCGGGACTCTTCCCAGTTCAGGGAAGTGCTGTGAGAGTTGCTGGGGTGGGGGAGGCGAGAGGCTTTTGCCCATACCTAAATATATCTGTATATAATTGTATATATTTTCTTGTATGATTCATTAGTGTTTTAATTAAAGCTGTGTAGTTTAGTTTTCAATCCAGCTAGGTCTCTCTCTTTTTCTCTCTCTCCTTCCCTACCTGGGTGGGAGGGGGAGGGGATCGAGAGCATTGTTGTCAGACCCGAGTCAAACAGTGACAGTTTCTGACAGAGACAAGGAGGCCCAGTCCTGGCGCTGAATTTGACACTGAGCTGCATCGCACAAGCAGGATATCTGGCCTTGACTGTTTCCAAGGTGACCACTACTTCACACTGAATCACTTTTTTTTCCTTTGTGCCAGGCCTGAGACCTGTCTCCAGGAGTTACTGTCACCCATATTCTTCTGTTGAAGCTGCTCTGCAGAAGCCCTCAGCATATACAGCTTGGGTGGGAAAGCTGCTTGATATGAAAGTGAATGTGAGAGATTTTGTGTTCCCTTGTTTTCCACCAGCTGAGGACTGTTTTGAAAATGGGCAGCTGGTGAACACACTTTCCATTCTTGAAAGTGAGTGTTTACTATGGCCTCTAGAAGATGATATGAAGTCCTGATTTCACAGGGAGTTCTCCAGAGCTTTGTGGCCCTTTGGTTACTGCTTCAGTTTTGGGAGTTGCTCTGCAGCATCATTACTATTATGCAGTCACCTTCTTCCCCATTGATCTTTTTCTGTTACCTGTTACCACCTCTGTGGATTACAAAAAGCTGATTTTTTTTGGCAGATGCATGAGGAAGAAGGAGGTTCTAGCTCTCTGTTGCCTTCTCCTTGTATGTTCCTTGGGGTTTCAAACCTAAATCAGTTCCCTGTCTGGTGGGTCTGGGAAATTTTTAGGTTACTTCTTTCAGGTTGCCAATGAATGGCAGGAGGCTTTCTGGTCAGGGGGAGTGAAGAAGAGCAACTGAGGCAGACAGCAGTGCTTTCTCTTGCTGATCCCTACAGCTGATGCAAACAGAAGAGGAAGCACAAGGGATACATGGCTTATAAGACTGAGTGTTCAGGGTAATTCACAGCATATGGACACTTCTTTGGATTTGCTGAATCACACAAAATTGGGATCCCATGAAGTGCCAGAATTATAAAACAGAAGGTGAGGAAACAAGACAATGGTGCCCTGTAGAGCTGTTCTATGAGTTGGGAAAGGTAGAGTAGGATATATATTGAATATTTTGAGCCTCTGGCAAAATAGTAGTTTCTCTTACTCTCTTTCCAGGTTATATTCCACAGATGTTGCTTCTCCAAAGTACTGCAGGTGCATTGGAGTTCTGTGTCGCCTTGGTATAATAACATATTTTATGTATAGGGGAAGATGATCCAGTGTTTTTTGTCCTCTTATTATTCTGCAGCTCTCAAGCTATTTATGTGGACTGTTGAAAAAAAGAACAAACAAACCCCCCAGATAATCTGTAGCAAACCAAAAAGCCAAATAACAAAATAGATTAAAGAAATGTGTGTGCCAGAAAGCACACCTTTCTAACCTTAGCCTTATTAGTCTCTTGTTGCTGGCCACTTCTGAGGTTAAGGTTTATTTTTGTCTCAGCATCTGCTGAAGAATATATATATGTATACACACACACATAAATATTTAACTGGAGGGGTTCTGATTTTTTTTTCCTGGTTTCTCTTTATCACATGAACTATATTGACTGTTCCACTCCAATTCTTACACAATTCTTTGAAGGAAAGACCAGAGGGCAGGATTGCCATTTTACACTAATGGGGCAAGGAGAGTAGCTGAAGTGAGTGGAAAATGTGTATAAAATAAGGATGAAATTAAGAGTGCAGATCAAAATCACAAGGAGCCTTTGAAAGCAAGCTGCAGGCCCAGACAAATTCAGCTTTTTGTAGTGCATTCATATTTTTTTGAGAATGTTACTGAGATTTGGAAATTACTGTCACAGATTTTTTTCCTAATTGTTTAGGTTTGTGAAAGGAAATGTATTCCTGTTTTCTCTCCTCTTCCCCCAGAGTTGGTATCTAGAGAAATAGGTTCTGGTACTCTTAACTGGATGGTTTAAGCTTAGCATCTGATACAGATATCAGGACAATGGGCTACTTTGAGAACTCAGGTAGTTGTCTGTTTGCTATTTTATATTTCCCTTGCAAGGACACCTCTGAAATTCTTAGTGATATAGGGGAAGCACAATATTATGTCGTTACCATCAATTTAGTAATAGAAAACAGTATGTATGTCTGTGTAGAAGCATTCTGTGATAAGATGTGCCAAGTGGGATTAGTTTAAATTATTTTATAAACCTTCCTTCAGTAACATAAGGACCAGCTACTCAGATACCCTGCTAGCTTTCTTGAATATTTTGCTTGTAGAGTTTGTCATGTTCACTACACAGTATCAAGATAATTCAAAGAATGCATTAAGATGCAAGATGATCCACTAGCAGTGAGCTACAGATGGTCTATTAGTGAATTACACAGTAACAGTTTAAAGGCAGGGACAATAGTTACGATGTTTACCTGCATGGGGACCAGCAAGCTGTTCAGAACTAGTTGTGTGTGAGGCAGCCTTACTGTTTTGCAGATTAAACACTATTTTTTTCTTCACTTACTGGTAACTGTGAGGCAACTGGAAAAAAAAAAAAAAAGGTCTTTTCAGGATGGGTTAGCATAGACTAAAAGCCATTAAGGGCATTCTCCAAGTTTCTGCTTCTACACTAAGGATTCCAGGCAGTATATAAATAGTTACAGTCAAAGCTAATACTATACACAAAATATCATAGCCATGTATGTAGCATCTCAGCATACAGTGTAAGCAAATCCATCCACAAAAACATGTGAAACACATGCTTTACTACAATTTAGCTCAGTATCTAACAGACCAAATAAATTTTTGTCCTTTTGGTAATTTTTTATATATTCTCATATAGTGTGTGTTTGCATTCTAGTCTAACTGCAATATAGATAAGCACAGATGCTTTAATAATAAGAAGGATGAGATGAGTATGTAGGAATACATAGGTGTTAAAACAGAAAATAAAGTTATTCATACCCAGTTTACATTTGAGTAGGAAAATAACTATTTTTTATAAAAGAAAGCATCTAAGCAATTAGCTGGGGAGATGGTCTATAACATAATTTTTAAAGTTATTTTGATGACTACATCTTATAATCATAATGCTTTTTATCTCAAAGTTTAGGTGGAAATTAATTACACAAACTCATTATCTTTTTAGTGCTCTGACTACCTGTTGGAAAAATGTCTGTGGGAGAGCAAACTCCCCAAGGTGCTTTTCAGGATACCTTAGATGTTAGAAAAGAGCAGAAAGCCTCATCAGGCAGTAGTTTGTATTGACTGACTGCTTGCACAGTTCTGTCTCATGGTGGAGGAATTCTGTCTCAGACTCCCTTGAGGTTGCTCAAGTGGCAGAATTACGCAGTCCTGTTCGAAGTTAACAGGTGCACCCAAATTTTCTCTCTTTAAATAATTCATTGTGTGTTGAATCTCGTTTTGTAAACAACACCTGGCAGTACAGGACTGCTGCTATTCTTCTTGTTCTTTGTGTAGAAATATCGCTCAATTGCCCATTTGATTTTGTAGTTCAAGTATGAATTTAATACTAAGCACATGCCCCAAATTCTGCCAAACAGATGCGTTTAGCATGTGCTTATGTATTTTATTTCATTGGGACCACAGTAACTAATACTTTACCCTGGATTAAAGCCTTTTGTTTTACTTTTTTGTCTCAAAAATCACAATTTCAGGCATGAAGACTTGGAGGGGATGATCAGTTGGATGGCATATTAGCTGTGGCTAATGATTTTAAATGGAAGAAGCTTTTTGAAATAGTGGAAAATGGCTGATGTAAATTTTAGCATATTATTCTCACTTTTTTTTTTTTTCATAGGCAAAATACTCCCCCCAAGCTGCTGCAGATGGTTACAGTTGTTTTTCAAACTTTTTTTGTCTTGCATTTCCACAGCATTAGGCTTGATTATTTCTGTCAAATTGCTTTAGGGAACCCAGCTTCAATACTCATTTGCAGTATCCAAGTTAGATCATGCAGTATGATAGCTTGCTCTCAAAAGAAGGTCATTATTTTTTCTTTAACCCTTCATGTAGAAGTTCTATAGCCAGACCCATGCTCAATAATGCCAGTAGCTCCTTTGAGCAGCAGGCAGACTGCTGTTGGCAAAGATTTAATATTAAAAGCTTTCATGGTGTATTTAGTTTGTATGTCTTTTTCTGTATTAACATAATTCCATACAGTGTTGGATACTGTTTCTATTGTTCATTTAAAGATTAATATAATCTGTCGTTTCACATTGTTTCATTTGGTTTGTTTCATAGAATCATTAAAAAATTGAGCTAGAGGAGACCTATGAGGTCATCTTATTCCTCCCTAGAGTCCAAAGGCAGAAGTAACTCTACAACTAAATTATTATTGCCATTAAGTAAAATGTCACTTTTCAGTTCAAACTTTCCCTGCCATGAATGTTTGATTAGCTCTATCATGACCAATTTGCGTGTTCTTTCTGATATGTAACAGTATCAGCAGTACTGAAGTTTTAAGTTATTCTGCCTGAATTATGTTTCCAACTAGAACAGTGAGTGATGGAGGCAGTACATCCTGTCTCTTTCTGTCTTCCAGCAGATTATTATTAGTGGGACACAGAATTCGTAAAAGCATTAATATTTTTAATAATTAGCCAAACCTAAGCTTTTCAGTTCAATAATAATAACAACAATAATAACAGTAATATCAGTAAGTAGCCATAATTGCTTATAGTAACCATTGTGTCAGTGGCACTCTGTTCCCAACCCTTCATAAAATCCTAAAAAAAAGCCAATACCTTGGTGGCCCCTGAGATTTTGCAAACTTAGTTGAGGCAAAACCAACAATTCTGAATTTAGCAGCTCAAGGAAGTAAAAAAAGGAAAGGTTGTTGCCAAGGAGAAAAACACAATATATCTAAGAAAATTGATTTTTTTTTAAAAAATAGTGCTTTCAAAAAGAAAGAAGGGGAGGCACAATAACATGTAAAAAAAACCCAAAACCAAGAGGAAAAATGTTGAGTTTCGTATGCATGAAAAAAATGTATGACCAGAATGTTACCTCACACGAGAGAAGAAATGAGAAACAGGCTTGTTTTGGCATCTTGAAGTGTTTATATTTTCAAAAAGGTTGTTATTAGTAACAGTGTAAGAAAGGAATGAGTGGGGCTGCTGAACAAAGTATATGTGCTACCTAAGTGGTGAGTTTGTGAGTTGATTCCAGAAGGAATCTTGCTGAAGAGTAGAACAGTTCAGCAGCCCCATTCCAGTGTTAGTGATGCACTCTCATCCCAGAGCCTACTTCATTTCAGCTGTCTGTACACACCTGAGCAGTGGTGTACTGTCATATCACAGTCTCCACAAGTCTTAAGGCTTCTTTATGTCAGCCTTATGCATATGCTCAGTGTTTCTATGATACTGTTACTTGTTCCTATCTATACTGAATTTTCAGTGCTGATCATTTCTAGTAATGAAAGTTTAAACTTGAAAAGGTTTATTTTTCTGAGGAACAATATCTGGTATTCGTGATATGTATAAGAATAAAAACAGCTAGAAGCTGTTTTGTTTTTAATCTGAAGTTTTATATTCCTTCACAATACATACCTATAACCTGCTGAGATTATACCTTATTATACTTCTGTTTGTGAGTTGATTTCTACAGAATGCTAACATGGTTGCAAGAAATGAGGTTGGATTTGGCATTTCTTTTATAAATTGTAGTAATTGATGCATTCTGAATGTCTTCTGTATTTAGGGTTTTCTGTAACGTTACGTTATTCTTTCTCATGCTTCTATTATCTTCACATTTACTTCAGTGCTTTCTTACTGTCCTATTTTGAAAAAATGTTTAGTGGCTTAAGTCTGTAAATTTTTCAGATTATATTCAGGTTGGAAGGCACCCCAGGGGGACTTTACTCCAGCTTCCTACTCAGAGAGGCATTTGTTCTTCATGTCCCAGAAACTTTCTCCGAGAGGATTCTCTCCCCTTTGGCTGAAATGAGGCTGACCAGCTTTGCTATGACATCAGCCAGCTCTTTCAGCCACCTTGGATGCCATGCAACAGGTCTTATGGAATCCCATCAGTATGGTTTTCACAAGTAATTCCTTTATTGATGATCATTCACTGCTGCTAATTCCTCTCCTCCTTGAACCCTGCCTCTCAGCATAGAGGCACAGGAGCCTCATCAGTATCTGCTGGCGCTTCATTACCCACCCCATTCAACCACAATCTCACATTTTCTTTGTCTCACCTTCTAATGTAACCAAAGATCTTCTAGCTCTCTGCTTCCTAGCTAGCAGCTCTACGTGTTGGTACTCAGGGGAAGGAGGATGGAGTGAATAGGGATAGGAAGGAGTTCAGGGATATGTGACAGATAAGCTGGAGGGTTCAGTGGCGTGCTCCTATCTGAAGCCCTTCCTTTATAGATTAAACTCTGTCTTCACGACCTCAAAGTATGATTGTTCCTGGTTTCCAAGAAACGTGGCATCATCTTTTTTGGGTTTAATGAAGCATTCCTCTCATACAAGACTGCAGTCAAAAGGTAGAAAATTTTGCTTTCACTAAACTGAGCTACTGTCCAGGACACTTGCAGCCATCTCAGAGAGGTTAAGATTCATAAGTTGTATATTGTTGGGGCACCAGGTCGCACCTCTGCTTTTCCAAGCATGGGAAGAGGCAGCCATTGACTGATAAGACAGAAGAGGAATTAAAGCAAAAAGGGAAAATAAGCTATGCTAGTCAAAATGAAGTTTAACAAGTTGAAGTTTTGCTGTAGAAGAAAAAGCAGGTGTAAAGAAAAAAAGGTTTTCAGACTAGAAATGTTAGTGAATGAAGAAGGACCAGCAGACTTGAAGAACAGGTTGAGGACTGTCAGTCGTTAGCAGCCATCTTTGTGTAGTGGAGGAAGCTCCTCATGTTTGCCATGGTTTAAGAACTTTTAGTGGTGCTGAAGTTGCATGCGATGGTGTCAACTCTGTGAGTTTGGGCCTAACAATCTCTATCAGAGTTCAAAAACCCTTTCTGGAGTTCTTTTAGTTTAGTTTGCAAAAATCTGATTTGCTCACAAAACTGCTCAGAGAACTGGAAAAAACACATAGAAAGTGCAGTGAAGCAAATCAGAGGATTTGATTTGAGATAGCATTGTTTGCCCAAATGGGATTGCTAATGTATTCAGAGTCTCTCTTGAAAAAAAGAAAAAAAAAAAGTACATTTTGCTTGTGTGCTTGGATTCTACCAATGGAATGGAGAAATTGCCATTTGTTGTAAATAAAATAAAGCAACAAACACAAAACAACTCTGTTTAAGGTTTCCAGATACCATGTTCTTAAATACGTGTTCAAGTGTTTGACTTCCAACACCCCTGCTTTGCTTTATTTCCTTTACTCTTGCATTCACTGTATTGTTTCCAGCTATCTTAAGTGTTTAAAGGGTTTACACAGCTTTAAATTACATTTGAATCACAAACTCAGATCATAATGTGCATGACTAAAAATGTACATTTACATTAACTTGTCTTATTTTTTTCTTTACAGTTTACTGTAGAAACATGGACATTTTTTTGCCAGCTTAAGAGGTTCCTTCACTTATATCTGACATCTTCTGACATTAGAATTTCTCCATTTGCTTGTGCAAGTTGTGTGTAGGCGAGTCACCAAGAGACATAAGGAGTGCATTTAAAATGAGAAGTTGAAACTTGTTGACCCATGGCCAGTTCTCTCTCCTTGTATTCTTGACTTCATATTCTAAAGTAACTTGTTTTATATTATGATAGAAAAACTACTGTTCTAAAATGAAGACTGAAAGAAAAATGTGGTTAAATGAACTTTCTAGCCTTCATAACTTTACTCTCCCTCAGTCGGTCAAATTTATTTGACACCTTTTATTTGTGCAGTGTAATTGCTTGCAAAGCACTTTTTAGATAAGTGTTAAATAAATGCTTAATATTATTATTTCTACAAGTATATTTATTTGTAATTCACTCATATAATTGACCTCTGTTATACTACAGCTCATAATGAAGTCAAATATTTTTTCACTTTTCATTGATCTTCTTTCATCCCACACTGTTTTCTATCTGTTTTTCATCTCATATCACTTCAGAACATAGGAATGAGCCAAAAATTGCTCAGGCATATTTTATTTTCCCCTCCTTTTCTCAATTTAGCCACAGAATTGAAAGATTGTTACGGTATTTCAGCTACAGAAATTCAGTATAAGCACATTTATCCCTGGGCCATACAGTTTACAGAATGATGCCCCAAATCAATGGAAGTGGAATACACTCAGAATCATGGAATTTTATCAATATGTTTGAGAAGAGCACAGAAACCACCTCAGGTGTTCAGTGGTGAAAGTGAAGTAGTCCTAATATTTTTCTATTTGTCATATAGGGAATAACTGTTCAATTCTATATTTTGGCTGCAATATCCTACATTAAAAAAAAAAAAAAATCTAAGAAATATTCACATCTCTTCTGTCATAATCTATGTTTTTGTTTTTCTTATTGCAGTATTCTTAAAATGTCTGCTTCAGGCTATCCATTGTGGTGTCCTCAGCAAGACTAAGCTTGTTTAATGTTTTGGGTTTCTTAAAAAAAAAATTAACTCAGTGTCATTAGGTTCTTTTTCATAGAGTTGAGCAAGTGATTTGCCATAGTAACACTCCTAAAATCTCTTCCCTGTCATACCTCTTCCATATTCATGTTTTAAATAACTAATTTTCCAAGATCTGGTCTACATTTGGTATTTGTGACCCCCTGTATTACTTGTCAAAGCAATTAACTTGAAGCTGGATTAATTTTACTTTTAGTGGCAGATCCCCCTTGGAATCTGTGAAGTCCCAATTATGCCATTATTTTTCTGGTACTTGTGAGTAATTTGGAACAGTAAAAACCTGCTTACCTTCATGTTGGTATACATCAGAATTTCACAGCACAAAGAAGAACAGCATCTTGTGAAGCTGCCTAAGAGCAAAAATTAGAAAAAAGATCTCAAAATGAATGAGAAACAGAAAAGAAATGCAAAGCCTTGAAAGATCAGTGAGGTAGGTTTTAAGGTTTCTTTCATCTGTGATCATCTTCCAGAGTTACAAGTAGCTCTGAAAATGACAATTAAAAAAATATCCTGCCACAGCAAATACTGGCTGGGAAAGCAATGAGGAGGATGTCCAGAGCACTCAGATCTTGAGTGTGGAGAGGTTACTTTTTAAGCTTGAGTTAATGATTCCGAGATCCTTTCTGCATCTGACCTGTTCGATAAAGGTTAGGGAAGTGGTCTGTATAAAATATTGGATTATTAATTATTACATTAAAATGGATTAAAATCTAAGTCAATAGGAGTGAGAGGTGTTCTTTCTGAATAGGTGATTTCATAGCAACGAAAACCATTACAGAGCATATTATTTCGAAGAAAGTATTTAAATAAGATAAGGCAACAGTAACTGGAAAGCAATTCGCTTTCAAGGTAACGAGCAAACAATGCTGGTTAGAAATAAACTGGGTTAGAAAAGAACAGCAAGAAAAATGCAGACTGAAGGTAGTTGAAAAAAATATATTTGTGTGTATACACACATGTATATACATCCAAATAGGTAACAAGTTCAAGCTATTAAATATAAATACCATCAGAGGGAATCTTAGAAATTAATAACACTTAGTAGGTGGTAAGAACTATAAACAGAAGTGTAATTAACCAGGTTTAGGCAACAAAAAAAGTTATTTTTTAAGGATAATAGGAGTTGGTATTGCACAGTGCATTCACAGTCAGAAAGTTCAATTATAACGGTATTACTACTATACAATTCAAAGCGGGAATGGAATCACTGCTGTTTAATCAGGAATTTTAGAAGCAAGATAATTATACTTTCAGGTTTTTTGTGGGGTTTTTTGTTTATTTTGGGGTTTTTGTGTGTTTTTGTTGTTGTTATTGTTGTTTTAAATTCTAATTGCTTTGATAAAGGTGACAGCAATGGCAGAACAGGCTTTCCTAATCCACTTGATTTGATATAATCTCTATAGTGAGAAACAAAAATGACATGCATAAATTTAAAACCATATAGTTAATGAATTTCAAAATTATTAGTGAAAAGCTATGAAATACATTGATGTCTAGTGGACAGCAAGAAACTTTGACTGTTTTTTTTATGTTTCCCACTTTTTTTGGTAGTGTCCCAGATGACAAACTTGTTGCTTTATACATTTGTAGGTACCATAAGGATGAATACTGTAATTGAAAAGGACTTATTGTTGGTAAAGGAGCAGTCACGAGTGGTAAATTGTCAGACAGGTCAATCAGTATTACCTCAGAAGGGACAAAGAACAAGCCATGCATCTTATATATATATATATCTATGTCTTTGCATATTGTATATACAAATATTTCGGACCATCCTCTAAAATAGTCAGCTTTTTTGTGGAGATGACTTGAAGCCATTGTGGGAGAGTTACTAGTGTGACTCTGAAGCCAAGAGACATTATTTAGTTGGAGCGGAGTGGTTATTTTATCAGTGTCTTTGTTTTTAATTCAGTAAATACAGAGGTATACTAGCTAGTTCTTATGTGCCAGTAGTTCAAGAAGGATGCTCATAAAGTTTGGTGTGTGTAGAGAATGAGAATTACCAAAGGTCTAGAAAAATATCTCTGTGGTGAAAGATTAAAGAAACTTGATCTGATTGCCTTATCAAGAGCGTACCTGCCTAGGAAAAAGGACCCTGATAAGAAGGTTAATCTGTGGTCCACCAGAAGTAAATCTTCCAAATACAGAAAATTGAAGCTATGAAAGTTCAGACTCAGGAAACAAATTTTTAATGGTAAAGGTCAATAAGGTTTAGAAAACTGTTGTCAGAATTATCACATGTATACCATCAAGATTATTCTACTATGCGTACTGGATTTAAAAATGAAAGAGCTTACCTTACAGATTCTTTTATTTTGGAAGCCAAAGTGGATATAGTTACTCTTCACAAAATATTTTTTCCAGTCCAACGAACTTGAGAAATAATATTAATAAAATATAAAATGTCACTGTTGAAAAATAATTTTTATTACATGGCAATCCTTCATAATGCCAAAGGATTAGTTTTACTGATTTACAGCTATGCACTTTGGACTTAATAAAATCAGTGTTGCACCAAGCTCATGCAAAGATCCGCCTACTTCATTATCCTGTGCTCAAAACAGTCATAAATGTGTGTCTAGAAAAATACAAGAGAGTAAATGTGTACTGATACTTTGCCAGGATGCTGTTTACTTCCTGGACCTGAAGTAGTGTGGTTTGAATTTTTTCTCACTTTAAACTCATGTATGTTTTTGTCAGCCACTGTATTCTAGGGCCTTTCACATCTTCATTAGGTCTTGTTAGAAGAACCACCAAGTTTTTTTGAGTTAGCCACTTTTCTTCATTTGATGGTTGCTTGGTCTTATATTGGAAGAGAAATGCCTTATTTACTCATTTCAAGAGTATCTTTTTAGGTATTGTATTTTTCCATCTTCCTTACTTTCAAATAGTTATTCTATATTTTTGAGCTTCCTATTACCCATCTGATGTTCTGGTCTCTCATGTTTTGAAGGAAGAGGAGACCAGATCTGAATACTAATCAAGATGATCAGGGGAGTTTTTTGACTGCTTGCCAGAAAGAAAAATCTCAATCATTCACTTGAGATATTTTTTTAAAGTTATAATGGCCTCAAACTTGTATCACAGCCAAAGAAATTCTCCTCTGGGGCCAGAATCTTCCTCCTATGGAGAAAATAGACATCCACAGCCACAGTAATTTCTCAAAATATCTGAAGGTCCAGAATCTCAGAAAACAGTGTTTGATGCATTCTGTGCTGACACCAGATAATTACGATCAGGAATACTCTAAGCTAAATTCTTACCCAGTATGATGATGTTGCTGAGATCACTGTCACAATGGATGACCAAAGGTGATATCAGGAAATACCAGGTTATATCAGGAAAAGACTTTTGATTTCAATGTTAGCAGGAAAGAAGTTCCATGTTGAAGGCCTGAATACTGTCATTCTGTCATTTCCTGTCATTTCTCATCCATGCCAGTGTACCTGCTTGCATGAGAGAGGCAATCCATTACTGTTTTTTTCCTAACTAGGGCAACTCCTAAGTTTTCTTACTATGGCAATGCATTCAGATTAGAAAGGCAGTGAGTGCTTACTATCTGTCATAATGGTTTTGTAATGATTCAAACTGGACTTCTAAATCGTGTTGTGGATTTTAGGTATGAGAAATAGAGAATATATGTAGAAATTACTGGATAAATACTAAATACACTGAGTGCACCACAGAACGTATTAAAAGTCTCACATCTGTATTTTAGCAAAATCAAGTTTAAGTCTGCTTGGCTTTCAGTTCAAACACTTTTCTTGACAAAATTATTTCAGTGGGTGGTTAAGAAAATCAGAAGTGAAGAATACTGTTGGAGAAGGGTTTTGGTCATCTAGAAGGTTTATTAGCAGGGACACAGGAGTGACAGAGCCTGTTTGAGTTCGAGGTGCTAGTCTTCTGCTGGGGCAGATAACATGGCTCTTACACAAAAAATACTGAGTCAAGGTCACATTCATGAAGATTTACTAGCAGTGATTTGTGACTGAGGGCACCTATTGACTCTTACACAGTTACTTTTGGGGAAAAATGGAAAAATGAAAAGAGGAGAGGAGTGGGACTGAGAGAGAAGGTTCAGCTCCCTCAGCCATCCGGGGAAGCACCAGGAAGCACCAGGAGGACCCCAGGCAAGCATCTTTCACTGCCTGTCCTCCCTAGTGCAGCAGGTGTTTCCCGCATGGTATTTTTCCCACAGTAACTCTAGTTTTCTTCAGGACCTACTTAAGACTCCCAGCTCAGTGTTCCTGCATATGATGCTGTTAATACTGACTGGAGCACCCTTACATCAGCAGAATGCCTGCACACTGCTTGGCTGTTAAAGCTCTCTGCGTGCCTGTCCAAGTGTAAAACAAGCTACAATGAAGGGCTAGGAAAAGAGTGGAAGGGAGGAGTGACCAGTGCGAGTTGCTTTCCTTGAAAACCATTTAACAACACTGTGGGGCTTGCAGGTGCAAGGCCAAGGGAGTAACAGCATAAGAGAAATTGTGTGAGAACAGCAGGAAAAAATACTGCCACAAAGGCTATTTTTATTTTTTTTTCTCTGATTTAGACATTGCTATTTGTATCCTTATCCTCCTTCCATTTAACATGTTCTTTTCACTTCTTCCTTAAATTGTCCTTTCTAAAAATACTGTAAATTACTCAGATTTTAAACCATATATTTGGACTAGATGATCATTCGAGGTCCCTTCCAACCCCTAGGATTCTGTGATTGATTGGCTTTAATTTTGGCCCCAGCCTTTAAAATCTTCCATGTTTATTTCTGTATTAAGTAGTAGTATCCATATTTAGCTATTTTTAAGTGAGAATGAAATAATTCTTAGTGGTTACCAACCAAAGGAAGTAAACTTTTTGAAGGATATAAAAAAACCCAAAAACATAACATAGTGTTATAAAACTTATTGACGTAATTTCATTTTGATTTAAATCAAAGAACCAAGGACAAGAAGAATAGGTATTATTTGTATACCACAGTTGATATTTATGCATAAAGGTGTTGAAATGGTGTAGAATGCCTAAAAGGGAACATTGAAGTAGGCAAGTTAAGTGATTCTTTAGAACTTCAAATAAACATGGGGTTGGTTTTAGATTTTAGAAGCTGAATTAGCAGTTTTGGCTGAGACAGACGTGAAAATTTTATCTTTTCATTCCACAGCGAATGGCAGAGAAGTGATAAGCCTGATGTGTAAGGGTTTTTGTTTTGTGTTTTGTTGGGGTTTTTTTGTGTTTATGTGTGGATATTCAGTACAGGGTTTTTTTGTTTTTTACATACATAATTTGCAAACTGCTGCAGGGTTTCCATGAAATCCAAACATGCCTGTACAAGACAAATAAATAAATATTGTTTGGTTTTGAACCAATGAGAACATTAGGAAGTTTACATTTTGAATGTGATAAAGTACAAGAAGAATAATAACTTTTATTAAGAATGACATTTTAACTCTGATTTTTACACAAAATTGTTTGAATACCAGACTGTTTCTGTCCATACAAAAAGTACACAGCTTTAAAAAGAAGGCTAATCAAAGATACATTTTCCCCCTTTTTAAAAGGATTTGCTGTCTTTTTGGAATCTTACCCCTCATATGATTACCAGAAAGAAATAATTCAACAGACTTTAGACAAGATTTGTTCATCTTTATTAATGTATTTTATTATAGATTTTTTCTTTTTTTCTTCAGGAATTCAGGTATTTAAAGTTACTAAAAAATAAAATGTAATGAGAAAGGGAAAGCAATCTACACTTCAGTTTGAGAGTTTGTTTTTTTAAGACTTTTGACACACTGACTGATGTTTGCTATTGAAATCTTCCTTTAACCAAGCTGTCCCTGGTGGAGATCTGATTTTGGTTTTGCCCCAGATCATAAACTTGGTCAGCTCAGTTCTTCATTTACAACATACCAACCCAGAAAGTTATAAGAGAACTGTTTGAAGAAAACACTGTGCTGATGATATTGAGCCTGTAGTAAAGAAGGTTTATCTAATGTATATGTAGGGAAGGTGACACTAGCTTTGCATATATATGAGTTTGTCCCTGGAAAAAGACAAGCAACAGAAATAATGCATTACTATTATAGTTGCCTCCCAAAAAGGGCTAGGCTGGGAGGGAAGATGATACAGAATAATACCAAAAGGCCTAACCTTCCTTTAAATGTCATACTTCATTATATTCAAGGTAGCTTCCCAAGATAGATTATTTTGATTTAGGTATTGTAAGTTGATTGGAAAATAATACAATACCTCCATTCTTAAAGATTAGTTACTGTTATGAGGTTCTTGTAGTTCTCTTTTCTTATTATAAAATGTAATAATAAATATAACTATAGGTATTGTAAAATCAAGCTTTAACCCATTCCATCTTTGGACTGTGATACCTTATTCTTTAAGCCAGTCCATTATACTTTGGTAGTAAAACATCCATTCAAGCAGATAATTGTAAGAGTAATAGGAAAATCTGGCAGGAAGCAAATGCATAAAAAGAGCAGTGGTTTCAAACGCTGAACAGTTGGCACAAAAAATTATTTGTGACAGCTAAACACAGAATAAGGACAAAGACAAGCAATTCTTGCTCACTGTGTTCCCACAAATGATCTCATAAGCACAACAGCTTAGCAGGAGCTTCTCAGTACACACAGCGGGGTCTAGCTGGTACCAAGAATATGCTGCCCAGGAGACTGTGTGCAGGCACTGTCATCCACTTCACTGCAAGATGTCCTGAATGAACCCCAAAATGAGACTCTGAGTTACAGTGGATTGCAGTATTGGATGCTGGATAGCATCCTCTTAAGCAGAATGACATAGCATATGGAAAGAGGGTTTTCTTGGGTTTGAATAGGGAAGAAACAG
>NW_009953864.1:187553-211534 GCF_000747805.2 Chaetura pelagica
AAGAGTGTTTTCTTGGTTTTGAATAGGTAAGAAACAGAAAGTTAAGAGATGGGTATGTGCAAAGAGTATGTTGCAATGAAAAACAAGTTTAGAGTAGAGAGAGACAGGGAGAGAGAAGAATAATGTGTGAGAGCAGAATAAGCAAGCTTTGCCATTTCATCTGAGACTCATCTCCAGTGATGACAATGAATTTCCTGTCCTGACTCAAAGCTGGCAAAAGTCTCTGGCAGAGGCAGATGCCAGGGAGCACAAAAGGCCAGAAGCAGTAGCTTCTTTTTCAGGGAAATACCCTCTCAGAAATGGGAACCAGACGTCATCAGAGTATAACCTAAGCCACAGATGCAATTTCAGATGCAGACACAGAACACTGAATGATCTATATAGTCAAAAGACATACTGGACTTAAAAAAATGCTGGCTGTGAGTTAATTATGATAAATACAAGACATCTGGGAGGACACCTAGAGTTTAATAGACCAAAAATGGGCTCTGTAAGCCGTAGTATAAAAATATTTTACTTCAGAATAACAAGACTCTGAAAGAATGTGGAAGGAGGTGAGGAAAACTCAGTAATGTCTGAAAGATCCAGATTAGAAGGTAAAGAAAGATGTAAAAGTGTTGAGTAATCCATAGTTGGTAATCTTATTGAGAACCTAAAATATCTGAGAAAGGAACAGAAATAACTGTGGCTTAGTGGAATTGAGAACATTAAAGTGCAAAGAAATAGGGCTGAAATAGGGCAAAGAAAAAGTTGCTGAACACTATTATTTAATATTAAAGTTGTAGGAGAAGCATAAAGAATGAAATAGAGAACTCTAAAACTGATGACAGCAACCGTGAAAGGTAGATTTTCTAATTGGAAGGAGAAGCTGAGAAAAACAGAAGCTAGTCACCACATGAAGTGGCTTAAATGTGTGTTATTGAGGCTGAAGATGGAATATGGAGTGGTTTGTTGTTTATAGAAAATAAGTATGGTTTTATTGCAGTTAAGTATTGATTTTGAGAAGCAAGGGACTAAGATCACAGTCAGAAAATTTAAGAGAAAAACTAGAACTATAGTAGTTTATAATAGCAAACAAATATGTTTCTGTGGTTTGACTTCCTGTACAAGCTCTCACTTCTCTATAAGATCAGTAGCTTTGCTTCTGTCACCTGTCTGTGCTTCTGCTTACCCTACCTCCTCTGCCTGTGTGCAATTTAATGCTAGTGAACTCCTCTGTCAAGGCAGGTTTCTTGGCCTGAAGTTATTGCTAGAAATAGCTAAAAAATGTTGCCATTCTGGTACAATTGTAGTGAAATACAGCTAAATAGAAGAGTTGCAAAAATCTTAGGCACTGAGAGGTGATCAGAGTATGGGTCACTCTTCTTTTCTGTTCCAAGACTAACTCAGTAGGCTTTGCTGTTTAAAAAGTGCATGTGGAGAAGATGTTTCAGAGGGCTTGGGTGTGTGTTGAGAACATGGGAAAACTTACTACCTGAAACTATACGGTGTTAGCAAAAGGTCAAGAAATAGGTACAGGAATTCTGTGCAGAGACCTGGGATGCAGTACAGTGGTAACAGATATAGCCTTTATTAAGTTACCTGCAAATTATGTAATGTTGAAAAAAACCCTGCTACACTCTCACTGGATGTTAGGAAGATAAGTTAAATATTTTATACAATGCTTGAGGTTTCTTAGATGGCACAGTAATTGTCTGAAGGCAGAAGATAATGAAGAAAAAATATCCCAAAGCCCCTATTGAGAAAATATTTGGAAATATTTTTAAAGATGTGACAGAATAACACCTAGTAAAACTGTTTGGTAAAGGTTATCCAGCATGAATTCAGACAGGAGAGGTCATGCTTAACTAATCTGTTTGAGTTCTTTGATGATACTAGTGGTAAGAAAGATAACGAAAATTTAGAGGATGTAGTATCGGTACATTTCAAAAAGAATCTGATAGGCTTTCACATCAGAGGTAAATGCCTATGGAAAGACCTCTGGAGTAGGAAGTAAATTAAGATGCTGGTATAAATTTATTTGAAAGCAACGAAATAGGAATTTTGTGAATTTCAGAGAAGCTGAATGGCATTCCCCTGGTCATTCTGTTTTATGAAACTTGGTCAATAGAACCAAATATGTTATGGGTTGAAGAAAGTGAGCAGAAGTAACTCAGGGTTATTAATTTAGTTTCTTAAGATTAAGTTTAGTCAGGTACCTGCTTATGTTAATATTTAGATCATCTCCTGTTAGATGATCACACCACAATTTTCCACAGCATTTGCCTTCTTTCATGTATAAACTGTTTAGTATTCACTTGGCTATGCATTAATTTGTTTTACCTTCATTCATCCTCAGGTCTTATTAATTATTACCACTTGACTTGTGGCTAGAGATGGAGTTTTTAATTTTCTTACTGGCTTTTCCAGAATATTTTCAAGTAGTTCAGTCTTTCAGTAATGGAGAACTGAAGCACTGAGCAATTACAGTCAGAGTTGTCTACTTATTTTGTATTATCAGTCTGAGGTGCCTGGAACATGACCTTTTATTGTACTTAATTTATACAGCATTTTATATATTCAAAGTCCAACTTCTTTTTATTTAGAATGGAGCAGCAAGTGGGGAACACACAAGTTGTGATGACTCTCTCTGAAAAACTCTGAATTTATTTATATGTAAATCAGCCTAATACAGCATTTGACTGCCTGAACTATCTAGCTATCCTCTCTATCCATGCATTAATACTAAAAGAAGGACTGTAAATTATAACTTCCTCAACAAGTAAGAAAGGAAATAGTCCCACTGGCTGCAGAACTTAGATATCCCCAAGGTATGCCAAAATCCATTATTTGAAATAGGCAGATTTCCCTTGTTGAAAAAAACCCAACTGTTCTGTGATGGAATATTTTTTTATTTTTTATTTTTTATATATAATTCCTGATTTTGGAAGAGTTGCTCTGCAGTCTTGATACAGTAGTGTTTGGATGTATCTTTCCTCCGTTTATAGTTGAGAAAGTTTTCCAAAGGTAATTGAGAAAGTGCCTTTCAGTATGTGGCAACATGCTGACACCTATGGAGCTGGAGCTGTCACATCCCCTGAACAAGCTTCTCTTACTGAAGCCAAGGAGGCAACTGACAGCAATTGCAATTCTAAGCATAGGTCGACACAGAGGACATAGGTTTTTCTTATGTATTTTCCAGCAAATGGATAAAATACTGATGATGTTCAGGAGCGTATAGAGTCTTCCAAGACCTGCATGGAATTATGCAATTAGTGTGCAGAAGCACAAATCATGTAAATGTGATGTTTTGCTGTACCAGAGAACTGTTATCTTCTGGTATTAGGCAGGGCTGGTTCAAAAGTCAGACAAGAAGCCTCTCTCTGATTCTGTGAGTTGCTGAATGAGATGCAGCACATCTTTTTGCACAGCTTGTGGTTTGCCATTAAGTAGTTTATTCCATTACTGCTCCTGTCTCTGCTTTCTTCAAAAGTTTATTTTCTACAGGTAGCAGAGCTTATACAAGACAGAATTTCAGATGATGTATTGCCAGTGTCTCTTGATGTTTTTCTCCTTCCTACTAGCAATGGCCATTCATTAGAAATTGCAAATAATAAAGCTTATTTGAGTTACAGGTTGAAGTGTTGGAAATAAAGCTTCTATTATTGCAGTTCTGTCTAATGTAATTTATGTAGTAGCATTCCTTTTAAAACAATTTTCAAGCTTCCAGCTTCTCTTAAATTGAAGTTTGAAAAAAAAAAATCTGTACAAGTTTTTCTGAGGGATTATCATACTTAGATGTGACAAACATAAAAGGAACCCTTTTTTTTCTTTTTTTTTTTTCTTTCAGAAGAGATTTTTGTTGTGTTTTGTCTTTCCTCTATAGGTCTTAGTGAAGTTGAGTTTTTCATGAAGCTACCTATTTGTGTAGTATGGGAGGCTGAGCTTTGTTTTCCTTCCTAGAGGGTGATGCTGTGGGAAACTGGAGAGCAGCCCTGTGGAAAAAGACCTGGGGGTGCTAGCGGATGAAGAGCTGGACACAAGCCACCAGTGTGCAATTGTAGCCCAGAAGGCCAATTGCATCCTGGGCTGCATCAAGAGAAGTATGGCCAGCAGATAGAGAAAGGTGATTCTGCCCCTCTACTCTGCCCTCATGAGACCTCACGTAAAGAAATGTGTCCAGTTCTGGAGCTCCCAGCACAGGAAGGATGTGGACCTGTTGGAGTGTGTCCAGAGGAGGGCAACAAAAATGATCAGAGGGCTGGAGACATAAAAAATCAGTTGAAAAGCGTATTTTTCTGTTTTGTTTTGTTGTGGGGGTTTTTTGTTTGTTTTGGTTTTGGTTTTGGTTTGGTTTTCCCCTGGAAAATTCCCCTTTAAAGTAATATTCTGTTAACCGTAACAATAGTAGATACTAAAACTTCTAAAGAGAGCTATTTCCTGACCATTTCTCCTGACAGATTTTTTTTAAAAAATGTTCTGTAAATCTGATGCCTATAATGCCTAATTTGTACCTAACAGAAATATTTTGTGGGGGAGAAACATTACTGTATTGTTTGTGAGAGGTTGGGGAGTCTTTCACCTTGAAGGTATTTGAAAGTCGTGGTCCTGAGCAATTGACTCTGGGTGGTCCTGCTTGAGCAGGGGGTTGGACTAGATGACCTTCAGAGGTCTCTTCCCACCTCAGCCTTTCTGAGATTATGTGGAAAGGTTTGAAAATCAATTCAACTACTGCTGATTTCTGAAATGGGGTGTAGCACCACTTCTTTTTCAAAAGATGATACAGTTTTTAAAGTGCAGAGTATTAAAATCTCTAAAATTAGAAAGAGGCATACAGTTAGTGCTGAGAATACGGGGTTTTTGCCTGTTGAGGAGAGAAGAAATGGTAAGTTTTGTTTTCACAAAATGACACTTTTTCTCGTTTCTATTTCTCCTGTTATTCCTGCATATGTTGTATTGATGGTGTCATGGTATTGTGATGCAACCACTTTTAGTTTCTACAATAAGAAAATGCTACTGATTCTTACTTCCAAAGAAAAAACTGTTGGATATTGTATCATCATCATCTTCCACTCTGAAGCTCAGACCTGGCTGGAAGAAAGCAGTATTTTTAGCATTAGGCTGATTCATAATCTTTCTCGTTAACTCTGTTGCTTTACCTTTCTTGTCATTGTCCCTTCCAATAACTCAGGAGACTTCATCTCCTTGTAGTGTAACATCCATACTCCCTTTCATATATTTAAATTGAATCTGGCAAACTCAAACTCTGATTTTAATTTAAGCCTCTTGGGATGTATATAGTAAAAAGTGTGTTTCACCACTGTTACTGTATCAGCACAGGATGAACAGGAAATACATGTAAACCAAAGTGGGGTTTTTTTGGAAGCTTGAGTTCATCTAATTGCTGGTTTTGTTTAAAACATTGTGTTTAATAGTATAAATAAAAATCACTTCTTCAAGCTCCAGAAGTTAAGTCATGGATACCTGTTCCTTGACTATCATCTAATTCATGTATTTTATTGTAAAATTTTCATCTGTCCATTTTAAATTGTGTTTCTTTGCAGTAGGTTCTGTCACAGGAGAGATGCAAAATGTTATTTTAGTGCAATATATAAATGGCTAAACAGGGCATGATTTTTTAGACTTGTGTGACACCTGTTTCTCGGGTTCTGTTTAATGCAGAAACAGAATTAATACATAAACAAAGAAATCTAAACCAACAAAACATTATTCTCTGAAAAAAAAATCTCTATAAAACATACAATTACTCAGAAATATGTTAGAATTATGAGTATTTATATACTGTCTTCCCTTGCTTCAAGGTACATTTGCAATGCATTTTTCCCTGTGGCAATTCAGGTTTAACATTCTTAAAATTACAAATTGGCAACAGAATGTACACACAGAGGGATAATGTGCATTTCTACAATATACATGAATCAATGGAGTCAGTTGCAGATGTTTGGAAACAAAACAAAACAGGTCTAGGGTTGTGTTGTGAGGAAGCATTAGCAACTTGAAAGCCTTGAAGATGCTGTAGGTACTGAACCTTCCAAATCTGCTGCGGTTAATTCTTTATATTCATCTAAAAATTTGACAGTTATGCATAACTGAAGTTGTGGTCCTTGAAGTTGAGTCAATAACAGATCATCATGCGAGCTTGGAGAGTTTGACTGGTTGTATGTTTTTTTAATGTTGAATTCTGTGCTATCACATAAGCAGTGCTTCTACTCATCCTGAGTTGTAATGAACTCTATGAATGGAAATCCTCAGTCGCATTGCCTTTTTGGTGAGTCAGGCTTGACTGAAGCTTTTTTCCTATCAAAAGATAGTTCCGTTAAAAAAATACTTGTCATCTCACAATACAGCTTAAGTTGTAGGCTACAGGTTTGGGGGTTTGGTTTGGCTTGTTGGTTTTGTTCTTTTCACAAAATAGACAAGGCAAGAAAAGAAGGAGAGGGAGGGAGGGAGGGAGGGAAGGAGGGAGGAAGGGAGAGACAGAAACTGGAACATGTCTTCAGTTAGAATTTTGGAGTGCTTTCACGCAGATGTTATTTAATTTACTCTTTCACACCCTCTTCAAATCCTAAAAAAAGTGGTTCCGCCTTACTGAAAATTATGCATGTAAAACCCAGTTATCCCCTTTGTTATTTTTCCTCAGTAAAAACAGAGAAGGTATCTGCAGATTTCAGACTGTACCTCTATTCATTGACACATCTGAAATGAATGTCACATCCTATATACATTCTGGTTTGTACTTCACAATTTATTCAGGTTGTTAAAGTTCTGGAATTCATTGCTAGTCCTCTGATTCTTCTTATTATCACAGGACGAAAGGAATGACCTCTATGGGTGATTTCCTTTTATTGTTGTTTTCTACATGGGTTGATGATGGCAGCCCATGGGGCTGAGACACTTAAAGCTTAAACAGTAAAGCTCTCTTCAAGGATGAAACAGTAAAAAGTGAGGGGATTTTTTCTTTCTTTATAAATAAGGAAAATGGTTAGACTTGATGAGCTTTAGCAATGAAACTGGTGAACTGGAAAACTTCAGTCAGGTGAGAGGGCTGTCTCCTTCAGTCAATTGTTGGAGGCTGCTTGATGGAATATGTCTGCTTAAATAGAAACTGAGAGTGCAGAAAGAAGATTTTATTGAGTATGTCATCTTTGTGTTATAAAGAAAACTATTCTTGAAGTTTAGAAGACAATTTTCCTCTGGGGAACCTTTGGAAAATAAGAGGATGCATTTTAATTATTTTTTTTTAATAGAGAAAGTCTTGAGGAATATTAGAAAGGAAGCTGACTTTCAGCAATTCCAGTTTTGATTTTAGAAATTATCAGCCCAATAACTGCCTGAGGCAGGAAACAAAATTATTTTGCCGCATTTCAGAAAAGTGTAATTGCAATATTTATTTCTAAATGTTTGTTAGAAAATAATTTCATTTAATTTTATTACTTTCCCTGCAAAGGGAGAACCAGAACTAAGTTTGGTATGAACAGATGCAGCTGACACTGATGCCATGTTAAAAAATGTGCAGAAATAAGAGTGATGACCAGGCAATACTCAGTTGGCTTGAGCATTATTTCATGACACACACAGAAACGGGAAAGACTGACCAGCTATAACAGTCAATTAAAAAAAACCACAACAACGAAACTTACAAGAGGAATTAACTGGACAATAGTACAGGTGTTTTTTTTCCATTCATAGAAAATAAAACATTTTGAGGCTAAAATGGCTGTCTGTCCTCACCTGATCAATTGACTGTCAGAACCTTAAATTTGTGTAGGACCTGTGGTTATAAACATTGGAGACAGAAATTGAATCATAGAATCATGGAATGGTTTGTGCTGGAGTGAATCTCTAAAGAAGATGTAGTGCAACCCACCTGTCAAGGGCAGGAACACTTTCCACTTGACCAGGTTGCTCAGACCTCTGTCCAACCTGGCCTTGAACAGTTCCAACAATGGGGCATTCGCAGCTTCTCTGGGAAACCTGTTCCACTCTCTCACCACCTTCATTGTAAAATTTTTCTTCCTTATATCTAATCTAAATCTACCCTCCTTCAATTTAAAACCTTTGCACCTTGTCCTTGCACTACAAGCCTTGATAAAATTTTCTCTCTGTCATTTTTTTATAAGCCTCCTTTATATATTGAAATGGAAGTGGACCTCTGGTCTAAACAAGGTGGTAGGATGACTGGCTCAGAAGAGTAGAATTTTCCTGGACATGAGTGGTTATTAAAATTAGTGGGCATGAATGCACAATTCAAAGAAGTAAGAATAAAAACCAGTATTACAACCTTGCATGCCTGTGCTAGTCAACTGAATAAAAGGTTTAAGTGTGAATGAAGATAAACCCCTGACTTGTGTGTATTTCACCTTTTTCTGTTATTGCTTCAACTGAACTGTAAGTTTGCATGCTTAGGGTTGTTCTTGTGATCGAGACCAGTATTGCAAAAGTTTGTAGAAATTTACCTAACTGCTTGCATTGTCATAGGGATTGTGTGGGAGGAATCAATTTAATGTGTCTTATTTTAGGAGCAGTGATCTATTTTTATCAGGTTTTTTCAAATACATGGAGTTTATTGGCAAAAAAAAATATCAGAAATCTAGCAGCAAGCATGGGAACTTGAGAGTTTCCCTGCTGAGCTTAATAGAAGAGCAGTTCTTGCTTCTCAAGGGTGCTTCATTTTCTGCTAGCTAATGTCCACATGGTGGGCTTTTTTTCATTTAGTGAAGAAGGTGTTTTTAAAGTCTGCTCCAGAGCCCATTAACAATTGTAGGAAAGCTTTTGAGCTCATGATAGAAGTAAAACATTTACTTAAGTGCTTTATTGAATCTGAGCCTTATATGCTGACCCCAGAAATACAAATTCTAATTTTACACCTGCAGGAGCTAGTATGCCAGGTGGAGGTTACCATAATGTCTAAAAATAAGTTACTGGTGTTATAAATAACATTGTTACAGGAATAAGGAGGGAAGACAGGACTGCTTTGGGCCACCCACTGGAATACCGGGTCAATGCAAGGGTCTTAAAAGTTGTTCTTTTCAGACTGTAATGTAGTGACACTTCTCTGGCTATGAATAGCCTGACTGATTCTGTAATGCATCAATTACCTGTCATTCATAAAGAATTCTTTTCCTGGTCAGTAAAAATTCACTTAAAATAGCAGGCAATAGTATTTCTTTTTCTGAGGAACTTACTTGATTGGAGTAGCTTGTAAACCTGGAATAGGTAATTTATTTCTACCTTAAATGCCTTTTTAAATATCTTTAGTGTTACATAATAGCAATTTTAAGTTTCATACTGTTATCTGGCCTCAAGCCATAAACTTGACTAGCCTTATATTTTAATTCCTATAAATAAATAAATAAGCAGAAACAACCACATATTACTTTTATTTTTCTTTTTCTGCCTCCCTAATAAGATTCTGACGTGGGATGGGAGGAGTGTTTCCTTCCTGGTAAGAGAAAGCTGCAAAATGTAAAGTCCCTTCATATCCTCATGTACGGTCTTTCACAGATCCCTTTTGGTTAGACTTATCTGAGCTTTTACTTGTAATTAAATAAATATTTTTCAAATACAAATCTCATTATTTTTCTCTTACACAAGATCTAAATTGCAGGAGTGTGGCAGTAATTAACTTGAAGGGGTCTGAAATGAGTGAATGGTATTTGCAATAACACCTTTTCCAATTTGATTTTTAAAAATAACTATATAATAAAAGATATTTCAGAAGCCTGTGGAAACTCTGCCATGTATGTTGATTCCCTTGTCTATACGATCCACTTTTAAAGGGATGGAGTCAAAAAGGTCATGCTTGAAATGTCTTCCAGTCTGTTGTGAAGCAGTTTCTCATCTTCTGGCAGGCCATTCTATTGTCTGAAATCTCTGAATTCCCAGTAGTGGCAACAAGACATTATTCTTGGTGTGTTAATCATTGAGTTGTCAATTCAGAGTACAATTAGAAGCACTTTAACATACCCTTAAATCCCAATAAAGCCGATTGAAACTAATTATGTGTTTAAATGCTTTGCTACAATGAAGACTAAAGGAGTAGAGATGGCTGGCTGAATGCTTGGAAAGTTTCTCTGATCTGAACAAAACATTGCAAAATCAACTGCAGTTCTTCCCTTCTCTCCAGTTCCTCCATCAGGTTCAGCAATACAAATCCAAGATCTAAAGCAACCAGCATTTATTTCCCTATTAGTATAGAACATGGAGGATGGTTTCCTGTCTAGCAGCTTTGTGATTTTGTTGTAATAAATATATACTGCACCTCTTTGCATCTTCTAGGAAGGACACCTGACCCTGGAGGTGGTGGAGGCCCCATCCCTGGAGACATTCAAGTCAGGCTTGATGGGGCTCTGAGCAGTCTGGTCTAGTTGGAGATGTCCCTGCTTATTGCAAGGGGGTTGGACTAGATACCTTTATAAGTCCCTTTCAACCCAAGACATTCTATGATTCTATGCTAACTGGCAGCTTTTCTAGTGCAAGAAATGTTTTAAGTGTTGCTGGTCCAAGCAGATTTTTCCCTTCAATGATAATGCATCTCTACAGTCTGTTGTCTTTCTGGTTTTTTGTGCGGCAGTGCAGATGCACTAGCTAAGTAAGCTGACCACAGTAGGGGGCATAAAATCTGTGCGGGGAGGTTCTTAATTGATTCTGAGTTTTGGAAAGACTGCAGTGCTTTAACTGTGGCAGCTGACATGGTGAACTCAGCTTAAGACATATGTCATCTTATACTATTGCATCTTTATGGAAAGAGTAAAGTAATACACTAGCTAGTATATAATGTCGGAAGCCAATATAGTGGGCTAGGATTCAGCATTTCCTGAGTTATCTAGGTCTTGTTAACAACAAGAAAATGGTGAAATTAATACTTTCTCAACCAATATGATGATATATTTCCATTATTTAGAGTTTCAATACACCAGATTGCAACCTAACACTGAATTTTAAGCCTTTTGAACAGAATCCCTTGTATATGATTGACTGTACATCAGAAGTAGTGAATACGAACCATCTTTTCTGAAGGAGAATGAAGCAGAAGACATTTCAGTGAAAAATGTTTCACCACTGGTGAAATTGAGCTAAGATTCCTAGATTCCTACTTTTCCCTCTCAGCTTCAAGGATAATGCTGAATGAGCAGTAATTATTTGCAGTTATGCCTTTCTGAAAATCTGAATTATTTATTTATTTCTTTTTTTTTTTTCCCCCTACCTTGGTTGCAGTCTCTGTCTTGGCCTCCAATTAGAAGCCACCAGTCTAGCAGCAGCTCATGTTGGTTAAGTGTAGGGATGCCATCTCCTGAGTGGCTGGTAGAATTTCTTGCAGTAGCAGGGGTTAATTTGAGCTAATGTAACATATGCAATTTAAGACTATCTGATCTGGTCAAAATAAGGCACAATTAAAACTTCTTCACTTTCTAATAATTTACAAGTGGAGTGTCCTAGCAGTTCTCTACCTTAGTGCTTCAAGTGTAATGAATGAATATTAATGAAAACTTCTGATGAATTTAGATCACGAGGTGGTTTGATCATTAGATAATATCTTCAAAAAACATTAGTTAGAACAATGAGAAAGACTTATATGCTGAAACTTGATCCTAAATTTCTGTATATTAGCTTCATTTCTTACTATGTTAAAAGGTCATTAGGTTTCACAGAACACGTGTTCTGCAGTAGAACTGTGTTTTTGTAAAGGATTTGCTGAGAAGTGTCAGTGAAGTTCCTTTCTGCTTAAATTGGTTTATTTGCATTTAATATTCAGCTGCAATTGCTTTTTAAAGAAAAGAATAACTGTGATGAATTTATAGACTTATTAAAAAGCTGGTTGATAATTTATATGGTAAATTAAATCTGGCTCTTCACAAAAGTAAATGAAAAGGCTGACTTTGTGCCAGTTCCTGCCATCTTTATTCTCAGTGTCTTATACCTTATTCCACATTAAAGCTTTAGTAGAGAGACTTGGACTACTTATCTAGAAAAGAAATTTCCTTTATAAATGAAGATGACAGTGTCTGTTCTTAAATAAACATGAATAATCCTTCCACTGTTTCAGAAAGCTGAACGTACAGGTGCCATCTTATCCTGGCATAACAATTTTTAAAATAAAACCCCTTTTTATTCACCATTTCAAAGGGCTGGATTAAGCTACAGTTATTTTCATATGTCTTGCTCTTTATTCCTGGATTTAATTCATAGGTAAGTAATAGGTATTACAACAATTTAGGATGAACTTCCTAATTTTTGCATGAATGAATCAGTAAAACAGTCTTTTCAAATAAGATAAGCCTTTGCAATTGCTGTTGAATTAAAGTTTCATAAAATCAGCAGGACTTTTCTGGGTACCTTGCAGTCCAGACATTTTGTTCCAACCAAAAATAATATCCATATTTGAAACAGTTAAAGAAGGCTGGTCAGGTTCATTAGGCCTTATTAGTGCCTTCAGGGCACTGACTTTTGGAAGCCAATGAGCTTTTTTTAAGGCAACTCACTACCCTTTACCATTGCTTCTCTTATTCACCTTTCAGTTCAGAGATGGCAATAATGTCTGCTAGAAGAAGGAGAAAAAATCATAGGTTCATAGACTGGTTTGGATTAGAAGGGACCTTAAGAATTATCCAGTTCCAAACCCCCTGCATGGGCAGGGACACCTCCCACTAGACCAGGTTGCTTCAAGGCCCATCCAACCTGACCTTGAACACTTCCAGGGATGGGACATCCACAGCTTCCCTGAGCAACCTGTTCCGGTATATCACCACCCTCACAATAAAGCATTTCTTCCTAATGTCTAATCTAAATCTCCCCCTTCCACTTTAAAACCATTATCCCTTATTCTATCACTACAAGCTCTTGTAAAAAGTCCCTCCCCAGCTTTCCTGTAGGGCCCCTTCAGGTACTGGAAGGCTGCTATACAGTCCTTCTGGAGCCTTCTCTTCTCCCAGCTGAACAACCCCAACTCTCTCAGCACTCCAGTCTTCATAGGAGAGGTGCTCCAGCCCTCTCATCATTTTTGTGGCCTTCCTCTGGACTTGCCTCAACGGTTCCCTGCCCTTCTTATGTTGAGGGCTCTAGATCTGGACCAAGTACTCCAGGTGAGGTTTCATGAGAGCAGAATAGAGGGAGAGAATCAGAGAATCACCCCTCTTGATCCGCTTGCCAAGGTTCTTTTGATGCAGCCCAGGATACTTTAAAAACAATTACTCTTCAGCTCAGAAGGGGGAGATAGAGTGCCTTAAGCAAAGAACATATTGCCTGGCTTAGAGTGGACTAAATTCAGCTGTTTTTTAAAAAAGTATAAACAATGGCTGTTTTTGCAAGACTATCTTTTGGGTAGTTTGTGTAAAGTCACCAGTCAGCCAAGCTGGGCTGCACACCTACCAAAATGGGTCTCATAACCAGAATACCCTTGCATTTTTACTGTGCCAGGGAATTATGGAAAACATGCTGACCTGCAGTATCTTCCTTTGTACCACTGTCAAGGCTATTGAACCTGATTGTATGTAGCAGCCAAACCAGGTTCTGAACTCCATCCCCAGCAGTAGCTGGTGTAACTGCTTTTGGCACCCTGAGCAAGTACGCTGCAGGATGTGGATGCAGCCCCTAAAGCCAAAGAATAGTTGTCCAGGATCTGTCACTGTTGGCCAAGGTTTGTGCTGCTTGGTATAACAGAGTATGTTGTTTGTGACCCTTGCCCTGAGAGTTGTCTGCCAGGGCCTAGGTGGCCTCTGTGTGCAGGAGCCTCCTCCCCTTTGGCATCTGCAGTCTCCATCTGAGCATCTGTTGTTTACTCCACTGAGAAGGGATGTTGACAGAGCTGCTATTGAAGAGTTGCTCATGCAGAAATGTGCCTTGTAGTCTTATGCCTCTAGTCAGGAAAAAACCCAACTCAGTGCCCACCGCATTATCCGCACTTAGCTCTGGATTCTGGATGTCCCATTAGGCAGTATTCCTAGGCAGTCCATTAAGCTTCTGCTCAGAAAATATTCCCCATCAGAGGTTGTACTCAGCTGTTGTGTCCTCCCTACTGAGAACCTGGCACAACAGCCAAGGTGCTGTGGGAGCATTCTTTCCCTTCCTGCCAGCCATTCTCTTAAAATTAAAAACACTAATCAGACTGATGTTTTTTCTGCCTTTGACTGATCCTGTGTTACACAAGGCTTAAAGTCTTCTTTTGGCTAAACAGGCCAAAAGCAGACTCCACAAGAGCTGGAGGTGAGTTCTTCATCATCTCTCCCACCTTGGAATCCAATAAATATGATTTTGGCATTAGCAATAGAAGGCCACAGGCTTGGTGGTGACCTGACAGTGCAGGGTCTTGGGGATGTGTCTGGCCCTGCCTTGGTTGAGAGATGGTTTTATCTGTGGCAGCAATTGGCTGGTGGCCTGTGGCTTCCCTGCACTGGCTTTGCTCTGGGAGCACCCAGGGCAGGGGCTGGCACCCCTGTGCAGTCACTGTGGGACAATCAACCCCTCTGGGGTAACAGGGCTTGGGGAGGGCAGCGTGTGGCTCCCAAGCTTTGCCTGGGAAGCAAGGAGAAGGAGGCAGGCATTGGTAAGAAAATTTAGAATAGCCCCAAGCAGATCCCAAGACTTAAAAAGAAGAGTCTGCTGCTGGTAACACTGTACTGCTCTCAGCAAGTGTCTCAGAATGCCCATAACTTGTGTGTCTCTCCCCCATTCATCTTGAAGATGACCAAAACAGTCAACCTTAGAATGCAGAGGAAAATGGAGAGGGTGCACACAGCCTCAGAGAAAAGCAGTGGGTTTTCTTTAGACTGTTAAAACATGAAATGGGCTAACAGCATTTTGAGTATAACTCCACCACTGATGTCCAGCTGCAGCAGCTGGGGACATAGATGATGGCATCCAGCTGAGATAGAGAAGAGCTGGGACTAGACCAGATTCATAATGCAACCTGGTTTTGCCTGTCAGAACCCCTCTAAACTGTTGAGGGACAAACTTTCAGCCTGGTTGATACGGTCCAATCCTTCCAGTTGTATCAAATCAAATACTGCAACTTTGCTTTCAGATGTGGTATTTTACCTGTATCATAGGTTGGTTACGGTGAAATGGCATATTTATTCAGGAGGAAACTGTGCTTCATTAAGTTAGCATCTTTGTTGATTATGAACACCATTTACTATTTTAGTAATTATTTCCCAAGAGCTACTTCACTATTGCTGGGAGTTTTTCCTGAATTAATCTGCTGAAAAAAGCTGTTCCAATTGCTTTAACATTTCAACACTGTGCAATAGATCCACTTTAAAAGTTCATTTGAATTTATAATTATTACCACTTCAGCCAATACTCTATTTTGTGCATTTACAAAGAAGAAGTGCCATTGTTTCTGGTGATAGTGTTAACCCTTGCAGCATGTTTGCACTGTAAGCAGCTATATAGATGAAGAAAATTTTAGAACATTTTAACCTAGGGTCATCTAGGTGGATGCAAATTTTATCCTTGAATTACAATGTACCTCATAAATAGCACATACCGTTTATGTTTTACTATGACAAAAATAATTCACAATATTCCTGTAGCTAACTGTCTTTTAAGTAACTAATTTTTCAGTATGTTCTACTATTTTCATTGTAAAAAAAAATATTTATTTCAATGGGTTTCACTCCTTTCTGACATTCAAAACTCCTGTAAGAGTAGTCTCTGCTACTTCTTGCTGATGCATTCCTCCAATTTCCATGTAAGCTCATGAGGGCTCTACTTTGTCAGAACAGTCAGATGGGAGAACATTCCATCATTCCATCCAGTTCTATCATTTAGTAATTTATTTTTTTTTGTTTGCTCGTTTTTAGCAGCCAGTCGCTATAGAGATTGACTGGTATTTCTTGTTGAATTGACGTTCTTTCTGCTATCATGCAGGACTCATCCCTAAAAATCAGTCTTATGGTCTAGCTTTATAATGAGATTTTATTTATCTTGCAGTATGCCACTGTTGTGAAGTAAAATATGCATAGGCCTTTTTAGTGTTGTAAATAAGGAATTTGTTGTATGTGAAGTAAAATACGCAGAGGCCTTTTTAGTGTTGTAAATAAGGAATTTGTTGTATGTAAGATGCTCCCAAGACAAAAGTAGGCTTATTGTGTGCTGCAATAACAGCTATTTCAGTCAAGGAATAAGAAATGAGAAATGTAAACCTTAATGTTACCAACTTGACCACATAATACAAGGATATGGGAATCAGAAGCAGTATTGAACAGAATGTTTTCAGTAATGTTAGATAATTTATTTCAATATGAAATAGATTTGTTCTGTTAATAATTATAAACAGCTTCACTCTGCTCTCATCTTCTGTCCACATAACACTGAATATATGAAATTCTATTGACTAAAATAAATAGAAATAAACAACTGGTCCTTATCAGGAGAAAAATAAGAGAAATTACATTACCCTTCCATCCTCGGATTTCCTAGCAACAATGTCTTCATGTTAGATTTTGTCCATCCAAAAGCGAGTAGGATAAGCATCACTCTTGTCCAACCGTAATTCAGTTTCATTCTTTCATTTGTTTGTTTATATGAATTGATTTAGTGATTATTTCAGCATATGTCATTATGTGACTGTTTCCTGATGAGTCTAACTTTTGCAAACAATCTGGAGTGAGATCTATGAGAGTGAAAAATAATCATGCTGATTTAGCTGTACTGGCTAATATATCGTTCTTCAATTTTTGCCTTAACAGAGAAATATCAGCAGTTTTCAACAGTATTTTCAACCCTATCTTTACTGTACAACACAAATTTAGGCATTGTTTCTCACTACATTCTTGTATGTATAGTGTTGATTATTACTGTGAACATTTTATGGATCAAAATTTGGATCATCTCCAACATGTTATAATGTGTTGAATTCCCAAAAGGCTAAAGGTTGGTTCCATAAGCTACTTTAATGTGAGAAAAAAAAAAACATTATTTGTACTATTTTCCCCCAAAGAAGTGAAAGAAAGCTGAGTAACAGTCTTTGTAATAAATCTTTGTAGAAATAGAGAAATATAGAAGCATGAGATATAGAATCATAGAATCATTAAGGTTGGAAGGGACCTTAAAGATCATCAAGTTCCAACTCCCCTGCCATAAGCAGGGAACCCTACCACTAAACCAGGTTGCACAAAACCTTGTCCAACCTGGCCTTAAAAACCTCCAGGGATGGGGCATCAACAGCCTCTCTGGGCAACAGATTCCAGTTCCTCACCACCCAAGTGAAGAATTTCTTCCTAATATCTAACCTAAAACTCCCCTCTCAGTTTAAAACCATTACACCTTGTCCTATCACTATCTTCTCTGATGAGAAGCCCCTCCCCAGCTTTCCTGTAGGCCCCTTTCAAGTACAGGAAGACTGCTAAAAGGTCTCCCCGGAGCTTCCTCTTCTCCAGGCTGAACAGCCCCAACTCTCTCAGCCTGTCTTCATAGCAGAGGTGCTCCAGCCCTTTGGTCATCCTTGTGGCCCTTCTCTGAATCCTCTCCAGGTGCATATCTTTCCTGTGCTGAAGGCTCCAGAGCTGTACACAGTGTTCCAGGTGAGTCCTCATCAGAGCAGAGTAGAGGTGCAGAGTCCCCTCCCTGGCCCTGCTGGCCACACTTCTTTTGATGCAGCCCAGGATGCAGTTGCTCTCTGGGCTGAGAGTGCACACATAGATTAAGATATAAGAGATCTAAAGGAAAGCTGCCTTTCTGTACACCATTCTTTTTAAAGTGTCATTCTATGATTTTACATGTGAACTGTTTTGTACTTTCAATGGTGAAAGGGTATGAAAGCCAGTGTTCAGAGAACCCATGCAAAAAACTTTTGAAGTACCTTATAGACCTTATAGTAATTCTGTTCTTCAGAGTTTCCCTCTTCACTCTTCCCAACCCATCAGGCCTGATGCAGGCATTCTAATAAATCATGAACAACATGATTTACCTGTAAGTACAGCTGCATCAGTCATAGAATGGCTTGGTTTGGAAGAGCCCTGAAAGATCATCTAGTTCTAACACCCCTGCATGGGCAGGGACACCTCCCACTAGATCGGGTTGCTCAGGACCCCGTCCAACCCGGCCTTGAACATTTCTAGGGATGGGGCTTCCACAGCTTCCCTGGGCAACCTGTTCCAGTGTCTCACCACCCTCACATTTAAAAAATTCTTCCAAATGTCTAATCTAAGCCTCCCCACTTCCAGCTTTAATCCGTTACCCTTCATCCTCTCACTTTAAGCCCTTGTAAAACATCCCTCCCCAGCTTTCCTGTAGGCCCCCTCCAGGTACTGGAAGGCCACTATAAAGTCCCCCTGGACCCTTCTCGTTGGCAGACTAAGCAACCCCAATTCTCTCAGCCTGTCCTCATAGAAGAGATGCTCCAGCCCTCTGATCACCTTTATGGCCTGCCTCTGGACTCGCTACCAGAGCTCTGTGTCCTTCTTATGCTGGGGACTCCAGAACTGCACACAGTATTCCAGGTGGGGTGTCATGAGACCCAAGTGGAGGGGGAGAATCGCCTGCCTTTTCCTCCTGGTCACACTTCTTTTCATGCAGCCCAAGTTAGCTCTGCCTGGCCTTCACATGGTTTGCTCATGTCTGTGGCATTAATTGGCTTAGGTTTCTGCTGTGCCAGAGTAATGCCTTTTGTGCTGGCTCTTCTCCTTGGTCTGTTATGTTTTTTCCAGTCAGGATTTTAGAAAAGTTTCATTCATAGATTATATACTTTGCTCTTTCGGTAAAGTCAGGTCATGAAAATGGTGCCTCATGGGCTCAACAGCTGGATTTAGTACTCATTACTTCAAGGACTTACTTTTGTATTCTTGCTCTCAAATTATTGCTTAGCAGTCACAAATTAAAAGGGAGAAACTAATAACAAAAAGTAAAAGCCTACTATGGGTGAGCTGTCTTAAGCTTCAAGAGGAAATGTTGCTACTTGATACATATGCATGCAGGGAACCTCTCTTCATGCTACAATTAGTAGGCAGTTTGGGGGAAAAAAGTTAAGAAAAACTTAACACATTGAAATGTCTCTTAATAATGATAAGCCCCAACAAGTACTTACCACATTTTAGCTTGTCTAATGAGAGGTTTTGACATATTTTTCTGGGTATCCATCATCACTACAGGCAGGACAGAATTTTGCTGTGGTGTACCACTGTTGATGCTCCAAATCCACTGGTATCATGCCAAATACAGGACCTGGGGGTTCTGGAACAGCAAATTGTTGATGAGCCAGTAATGTGCTGTTGAGGCAAAGAAGGCACATGGTATATGGAGCTGCATTAGGCAGTGCTGCCAGTAGGTCGAGGGAGGTGATCCTTCCCCTCTACTTAGCACTGGTGAGGCCACATCTGGAGCCAAGTGCCTAGTTCTGGGCTCTGCGGTACCAGACAGACATGGACCTACTGGAGGGAGTCCAGAGTAGAGCCACCAAGGCAATGAAGGACCTGAAGCATCTCTCCTATGAGGAAAGGCTGGGAGAGCTGGGAATGTTCAGCCTAAAGAGAAGGCTCAGAGGGGACTTTAATCTGTGTATATAAATACCTGAAATGAGGGTACAAAGAAGAGGAAGCAAGGCAATTCTTATTGGTGCCCAGGGACAAGACCAGAAGCAGTGGGCACAAACTGAAACACAGGAGGTTTCCTCTGAACATCAGGAAATGTTTTTCACTTTGAACATGACCAAGCACAGGCACAGTTGCCCAAAGAGGTTGTGGAGTCTCCTTTCTTGGAGATACTCAAAAGCTGCCTGGCTATGATCCTGCACAACTGGCTGTAGGTAGTACTGCTTGAGCCAGATGACCTCTAGAAATCCTTTTCAACCTTAATTCTTCTGTACTCCTGTAAAGATGCCTATTAAGGTAACTTAGCTTCTTGTGCTGGTGTATATATTTACTTTTTTATGATTAGCACAATTGAGGCAGCTGACATTCTAGGCACATGAGCAAAATCATAAAGCATGCTGTGAACTAACAAACAGTCATGATCAGTTGTGAATTCCCAAAAGAAAAAGAAGGCTGACTAATGAAGCTACTTAAAGCAGCTCTTTCACTAGCCCACCGGATCTGGTAGTGTCCTTTTGCTGGAGGTAGAAAATAATTTTCTTATTACAAAGGCGATTACTGTAAGGCCTCAAAAGGTGTGCTGCAAGTTACCATGTTGTCTCAAGATAGCTATCGTAGTCAACTGTCAGAGTGGTGTAATCAAAAGACAATTCCGTAGCAGCAAGATTGTTGATGCATGTCCACTGCCGTCACTTGCTTTATGCTCTGGATATATGATTGACCCAGAGAGCATATGGGGTCAGTGTGTACAGTGGTGCGGGATGCCCAAAGCTGGTGATGTGGCTTGGGGATAGTACTTGTGAGCTTTCATGCCTGCTGTTACACTATTCTTTTTGCAGGTGTGGCTCTCGCTTCTCTCAGTTGTAAAATGGAGTATTTCCTTCCCACTGTGTTGTAGGGATTAATTAGTTGGCAGTTAGAAAAAGTTTCAAAGAGGTGAATTAATGGGCCTAAGACACAAGAGAGCACAGTCTGTTCTTTATCTAAGCAATCTCACTGATGTCAGGGAGCCAAATTCCTTTTCTGATCCAGGAAGTGAAATCCTGGGAGGTGAAAATCCTCTGCAGCTTGCATTTGAAAATTTGATTTAAAATCTATCTGACCATGATTTTGGAACTGTGGCATGGTGAATTAAACCAAAGTAAGACAGCTGAATATGCGACTTGATTTTCTGCTCTGAGCACTCAGCAGCTCTTACTGAAGTCAAGAGGAAACATGCACAGTTTTTTGTTTGTTTTTTTTGTTTGTTTTGTTTTAAATTAGGTCACTTCAACAGCTGCTTCAAGTTTGGATTTAAGAAGCTAACTGGTTATCTTGGCTTCTCAGAATATTAAAAAATTAAGAAGGACTTTAATTATATAGGGAAGTAATGATGTACCTTCTCTGAAGACTTCATCCCTAAATAAACTCATCTAAGCAGGACTTAATATTAATATGAAATTAATGGAGTCTGCAGCTACAAGTCTGCATTTGAAAGGCAAAGAGTGGCACCAGTAGGCATAATTCAAAGTTCATGGAAATATTATATATTTTTATTAAGTTCCATATTTTATCTATAACTTTACAATACATATATGTATTGATGAATTTTAAAATTAAATGTCTAACAATGATGTTAAAGTAGTTTTTAAGCATTACAATATGCTCCTGGAAAGTCAGGTTTATAAATAAAGTATAGATGAAAAGAGGACTTCATTAAAACTATTAAATAGCTTTTGTATGTAAGGCTTGACTACACTATCTGTGCAGGGCTTCTGCAAATAGCAAGAATCCCAGGGGTGCACTCTACCACCACAAGAGACACTTTGTCTTCAAAGTCCATCAGCAGAAACCTCATGGATGCAGAAGCTGTCTGTTCAATGCCACGTCTCCTGTGAATAGAGAAGTAATGCACACCAGGGTGTGTATACTGTTGGGATTGCACAGCAAGTGCAGCCATATGTGCTGCTTTCCTAGGCCTTGCAGAGGGAGTGGGGAGAGGAGAATCCTGCCTTTCTGACTGGCATTCCCCCCTCCATTAACCTCCAGATTGTTTCGTTGCAGCTGTGCTGAAATGGATTCCATACACCAGCTGTCAGCCTAATGTAACTTGAAATGGGCTGCTGTGATAAACGATTATCAAAGCACTTGACGAGAATGTGAGCCTTGACCTTATCTGGATAATTATCTAACAGAGTGCACAGAGTGATCTCTTTAATTGGTGTTGTCATCCTTTGCAGCCATATTACAGTTTGCTGGCTTGGACAGTTACCCATTCCTATGGTGTCCTCGTACTTGTCAACATCTCCGTTATAGTTCTGTAGCTTTTGCTATAGGTGAGAATCACACAGGATCAATAAATAAATTTTATTTGGAACATTCTAAAAATTCTGATATTCAATTGTTTTCAAAATTAACTCCAAACTACTTATCTTTTAGACTGTGTTAAGAAAACACTGAACAATAGAACAAGCTTAGGTGATAGTCAGCATATTGTCGAACTGCAGGTCCATGTGGTTAAAACAACTTTTCACCCCTTCGCGACCCACTGTCACCAGGTGAGGCAAGAGACTAAGCTGTTCTAGGACACAAATTGGCACATTTTACTTACCACACAAAAGCAGTTCTTTTTTTGCAAAGGATGTGTATCTATTACAATTAGCTTCCTCTAGTTCGGTGAATGGGGACAAAGAAAAGCAACCAAACAATTTCTCATTAATTTGTTTAAGAGCTTTGAACAAGCTCTTGGTTTTCTGATGTGAAAAGAAGTAATTTTCTGAGGATCTGTATGTGCAAACAGTGGTGTTTGGGTATTTTGTAAGTAATTTTTTTACTTCTTTTGTGTGTTTTGGCTGCTTTCTACATCAGGTTCATCTAGTGGGAAAGACAGTGGCACTTGTTCTTAAGTAGCAAAATACAGTATCAGTTCCCATTAAAGGAAATCACATTTTTTGACCATGAAAAAATTCTGCCAGTGTTCATGTATTAGTGAAATATATAGATACAGATGTAGATATAGATAAACACATACACATAAACATACACACTGTAATTTAGGTAGAATGTAACTGAAACTTGATCATAAATAACATTTTTCATCTCTGAAAGAAATACCTCAAAATTTGTATTGCTGTCCTGTTTCTGGTCCATATTGGATTCTGAAAGGTGAGATTCTGGGAATCAAAATCTGTGGGTTTCTGTTAATGTGCTGTTTTCTGACAAAACACTGGACAATGTTTTACTGAATAATTATGGTATTGATATAATACTGTTTCAACTTTTACCTTACTAAGAAGCCTTGCTCTAGCCTGCACTCTTGTACTTGTCACCTTGTATGTCTCTTAAAATAAGGTGCCCAGAAGAAAACAGATTAATGTTCTCACTGAAGATGTTTATGATTTCTTTCATGCTCTAAGCAATTTCTTCTTAAACGATGTATTATGAAAATACTCAGATCATTCCTTTATGATTGCAAATTTATGTCAGTTTAGGTTACTTTTAGTTGATTACTGTATTTTCCTAATGAATAATTTAATCCACTATATTAATACACTGAAATATTAGCAAGTTTTCACTTGCACCCAGTGAGAGAGAGATTTCAGATGTGAGTAGCATATGTTAGACTCCGAGAAGAATGAAATTTGAATGCACTGCAGGTTTTTAAAAATGTTTGTTGATAACAAAGGCCTTTGATTTTTTTGCCTATGTATCAAAGAAAATACAATACAAAGTTTGCTATTTCAACAAAATAAGAATTTGAAATAGCAAAAAAACCCATTGTGCTAATGCTGTAAAAATAAAGTAACTGTATGAGTAACTACTGATGTAGGTCAATTTAGCTACTCTCCATATTCATTGTGACAGTTGTGAAAATAGCTGGAGGCAGAGTGGTTACTGATACACTGTACTGTATTTAGAGTTTTAGATGCTATAGCATCAAAAGGAAGGCCATTGGGAGCACTTAAGAGGATATTGGTGATACAGAGGTTGAATTCCATCCTGTGAGAAGTGATAATGACTCTCATAGATTTTGGTGCTGAGACAGTTGACAAGGAAGTAGGTTCTAGATGCTTATGGGCTTTTTTTGTTATTGTTGTTTTGACACTTAATTTCTCTGTTGCCCGGTTCTTCATACTTCCCTGCTTAATGGAGTGCATAAGGAGAAACATAAAAAATTGTTAGATACTCAGGTATTATTGTAACAGAGACATTAAGCCCTACCTAAATCATAACCCTAATCTTAATTTTTACATTGATTGGGCAACCAAGGATGAACGTTGTCATGCTAGATATGAAGCAGACAGAAAGTAATGAAGAGTTCATGTCCTGTCCTGAACAGTTTACTGTCTGCATAGTTAAAGTGTGTGCAGTGTGAGGAGTGCACCACAAGAGTAACAGAACAATTACTGTGGAACTTCTGTGATCCTGTTTTGAGTGGGAGAGTACTTGATTGGAGACAAACACTGAGAGGGAAAG
>NW_009953864.1:211755-230879 GCF_000747805.2 Chaetura pelagica
GGAAAGAGATGATGGTAGAACACTAAAAACACAGGGAGATGAAAGTGTGCAGTACAGCAAGGGAGCAGGGAATCAGGGCAGGTCTGGTCTGGCTTATACTGCACTTAGCATTTTGCTTGTTTTTTCATGTAATTTTGCCTGGGAAAAAAGAGAGGAGGGAGCTACAAGGATAGAAGTGATTGTTACTAGACTATATTTTTATCTAATGGAAAATATTCATTTTTTAACACAGCACTTACATAGGAATAAATTCGTTTGAGAAATTGACTTTTTTTTTTTTTTAGCACAGGCTACAATTTCAAGAGTATTGAATAATATATGCTGTTACCAGCAGTACTGGGATATTCTCAGAACTGCTTTTTTTCTTTTTTTTTTTTTTTTGGTGGAAATAATACTGTAGCTTAGAAACAGACACACAGGCCCCTTAAAATGAAAGCAAATCTCACTTCAAGTTGAGTCTGATGCCTAAGCAGACAAAATTCACATTGCTTCAGATTTGTATCTCCGTTTTAAGTAATCCTAGAGGGTTGAAAGGCTGCTTAGGAATATTGTAAATAAAGGACATGTAGCAGGACCTTTCAGTTGATGTTCATAGCTAAAGGTGAGAAAAGGCTAGGTTTCATGATGATTGATTAAGTTCGGTGTTGTACTATGCCTGCAACTTAACAGCAGTTATCAGTAGTCAGGATGGATTGTAAACAGTATATTCTATTAATTTTATTTTAAAATATCATGTTCTTGACTGTAATTCTTTCTTTATGACTATTTGTCCAAGAATCGCCTTCATTTTTGTGGAAGCAAGGAAAAATGTTTCATCCCTACTGTCATGCAACACCTATGGGTTGCAGCTTTGCTTAGATCTACATTTCATGCTCATAGCTCTAGCCCTAACATATGCAGCTGTGCTAATGGAACTTGAAAGTTTTGGTCAAGGCCCACTGATTCCATGGTACGCATTGAGCGCTGCACCCTGAAAGCTAAATCAAATGTGAATACATGATTTTTTTTTCTTTTGTACCAGTTATTAGTTATGCTGCCTTAATCTTGCAGCTCTTTGGATCTTCCTGAGCCTTCTGTTGCAAGATAAAAGCAGGTTTTAATTTGACATTGACTTGACTTTCAGATAACTCAATTTTTAGCAGCAAGTAAGTAAGATTTTTAAATGCACTTGAATAAAATTGGTACTCTGTGCTAATTCTCATTAGAGGATTAAACTATAAGCATTTTATGAAGTTATTCTTCATGAAGTTATTTTAATCAATTTGACAGAAAAAATAGAGGAACTCAAAATAGAGGAAAGCACCATTATTGAGACGCTTCCAAGCAGTAAATTATTTGTCTACTTTGAATATAAAAAACCAAGTACCCTTTAATTTATAGAGAGCATGCTGGGCAAACTGTATGAAGTTGTTTTTTTTTTCTGGCCCTCTACTAAAAAAATTACCAGAAACATGATTTAATTTTTGTTTGTTATTCTCTATTATACTTAAATCTTGAGTTTGAAGAGGATAGGTGTTATACTTTCTTCCTGCTTCAGTTGTGAAAACTAACAGAATTCTCACTACTGATCCAGATATATTCCATAGGAGGGGGAAGATCTACCTATGTGTGAGAGGGCAGTGAAGAGGTTGCTGAAGAATAAACCAGAAAAAGTCTCATGATTTAAAGATAACTTTTTTTTTTTTTCCATGAATAGAGGCTCTTGTTTTTCATACATATCCTGGGCAAAGGTAACCAGATATTTCATAGTGGTATTCTTTCTGTTGTATTGAGTTGTGTAAAAGGTTTTTATCTTTCTTTTTGCCCTTCTGTGATAAAAATCATCTCCCTTTCGTATGTCATCTTATGTCTGTCCCAGTGGTTTATGTCATGTCCTGGGAGGATGAAAAAGAAGTATCTTCCTTTCTGAAAAAGTAGTGTGACCTGACTACCCTCAGGTGGCTAAGGATAAGGGAATGAAGTGGTTCAGGAAGCAGAATTGCAGTGGCCAAGTGATGAGAATAAAACTAGAAGGCTCTGTGCTGCTTTGTGCTTTGGGAGAGAAAGGAAGCAGTACTGGAGCTTTGTAAAAAAGTAGATGATGATGTTGGAAAAAGACTAGGAAGGAAACTGATTTACCAGGGAAGGGAAACAACTTCAAATACTTTAATGTTGAATTGGAATGATGTTGTGCTTATTTATATTCTGACAAGGAGAACCTGATTTGTTTCATTCTATTATTCTAATAATATTAGATGTCCCGTATTCTAATTAGAGACCAGCAACCATCTCATGGAATACCGATGGTATACATACAGATATTAAAAAGTGTGTCCAGTGAGTGGAATGGTTGTGAACTTGTTTAAAAGTGATAGAAATTTGTAATAGCTATTACAAATACTAACTTGCTGATGGATGCTATATAGTTATTTCCCATTTGAAGCATATATAATATCTCTTTTTCACTTCAGTCACTGTGCTTCTTTTGTATTCAAGCTTAATACACTCTTAACAGGTCATATAAATCTACTGAGTTAAAATACATTGTTACAACAATTTGCTTTAATTACAAAATATCACATGTTCTATTTAACTGTGAGTTTAATGAATGACTATTTAATTAAGGGCTTTAAATCAGGTAATCAGTTTGCATCACTGGGCAACGAGTAATCAGTTTATAACATGAAGTTGAACAGTAAAAAGGAGCAATAGGCAAATCTTTCCCTGCTAGTGTTTATTGGCTAATTAAATTATCTGGACTCTGGGGTACATATAAAACAGGGACTGAATGGTAGGTAGTAAGGATACCAGAGGAGGGTACTTGACAAGACTTGATGAAGCAATGGAAATATCGATAGAGGCTTGTCGAACAGTTCACTATCTATACTACATCACATTTGGAAACAGAATATCTTATGCCTTTGCTCATCTTTGGCAAATACATTACAACTCTAATAATGAAACATCATTTATTGTTAACTATGATATAAAAGAACAAACCATTTAAGATTTTCTTCTTGCCGTCTTAAAATCCCCCCCCTTTTTTTCCAGCTTTACTTTCTCTTTCCAGTTCTATCACGTTAAATTACTTCTAATTGAATGAAATTTATTCTGCTTTTTCTTGCAACACCTAGTGTTTACATCAGTACCTTTCAGAACACGTGCAGTCATTGAGTATACTCGCATCCTGAGGGTGATACACCTTCTAAAGGTGTAAAGTGAGGAAAAAAGACTTAGTCACTCTCCCCACTTGTATTTATGATTATAAACAAAAGTCTTTGTATTATTTTTCTGCTGTCATCCATTCAGATTTTTGTTTAATAGATTGTAAGAATAAAGGGACCCATTCTGGTAATCCATGATGCATTTTCTAGGCCTTAAGATTTCAGCCGACAATCCTAATATTTGCTTCCAGAGCTCTGGCTGATCTATTGAATCATTTTAGAAAGACAGTCAATCTAAAAATAGGAAGTGATGCATAATCCAGTACAATGCTGAGAAGTTATCCTTATATTTTATTTCCTTTATTGTTAAAGCTTACATCTTATTTCTGAGTTTGTTTTGCTGTCCTTCAGCTGAGCCTAGATGAACTGTAAACTAAAGAGCTTTTCCTTCTCAAGGAGACCCTAATTTTATACTATAGATTTAGCAGCTCATATTGTTTCTTCTAAGTAGTAATTTAAAGCAGGTAATTCCTAAAGGTTAAATCTCAAAACAATTATTTGGGAAATGCTAGTGGTCTGTTAAAGATAGTCTAGTTCAGCTGAGAGACCAAAATGAAGCAAATGAGCAGAGTATGGGGGAACTGTCATGGATTTGGTTATTAGTTTTACCTTTAAGGCTTTCAGATTTCATAAACAGTTGAAACCTTTTTTCTGTGTAGTTTTGGAAGCGGGAATTAAAAGGTCTTGGTCTGCCATTCTTCTAGATACAACTTGAAAATATGTATTTCTTCATATCAACCTTATATTGCTTGCACAAAATACTAGATCTTTATAGTATGCTGACTGAAGAAGTTGTTTTCTAATTTTTGCAGCTGTTTTATATTGAGTTTTTTGTCTTGACTTTCTTCTCAGATTCCAATTTCAAGACATTCAAGGGCTATTTGTTTGGATTATAAAAATAGGAAAAAATGAAGATGGGTTGGAGTCTTGAGATTAGGTTAATCACTCTAAACATATTTTAAAAACAACTGCAATTTTAATTCAGCTTAATAAGAACTGAACAACATCTGCAGCAGAAAAAAAGGAACCTGTGATCATAACACCTTTCACTGTCTTACTGGACTAACATTTTAAGCAATCAATGACTAACTATAGGTGGCACTGAGAGTAAATATTACAGGAGCTGAACAGGAAAACTCATAGCTTTAGAAACCAGCTTATTTCTGGTTGTATAGAAGCAGTACTCAGTGATTTTCTGAATATTTTTACATTGTTTAGTATATTTTTATTAATTCTCACCGGAAATAATTGAAATCCTTCAGCTGATCTCAGCTGGTTATAGAAGTTGGGTACTGGATTCAGGAGATATTTAGCCTAAATGTCTTGTGGCCTAATTTTTGTCTTATTAGCTTGTTGGTCTTTTGACAGATCTGGACAGCATGTCTTCTCCCAGCAGCAAGCAGCATCTCAAGGCTCTCAAGTCTTATGTATGCAGCTGCAGAAGATTCAGAGTTGTAATATTGTACCAGATGTTCTTCCTTTCACCCAGCTGCATCCTGGTTCTCTTGCTATGCTAGCAAAACTGTTCTGGGAGAAAACAAAGGGATGCTGAGTTATGTCAGGGAGGGGCCTGGCACTGTTATGTTTCTTTGTGGCTCTCTTACCCCTTCTCTGTACAATTAAGTGCTCTGAGATGTGCTAGGAAGGAGTGTCAGCCTTTGAGGCACTGTGGCCCTTGGTGTCTGTGAATAGTACATGCGTCACTATATTTTTCCTGTCAGTCTTTTTGTCCAGAGAGGCTCAGTATCCCCAGCATAAAGCTTGCAATGCCAATTGGAAGGATCAGCATCATTAATAATGTAATGTTACTTTCCACTTTCAATTCCAAATATAATAACCAAGCAAGAAACTGTCAGTAGAAACTGCACAAAGGCAACTGTCCCAGCATTATTCACCTTCATAAGTCAAAGTAACATGAGGTTGTGTTCAATGTAAAGGGAAGTCAGACTGAAGCAGGACTCTGGAAATAGTACAGAGGTGGAAAGCCCATATAGCCCATATTACAAGTTTCCCTGTTACGTCTCAGATAAGGTAAAAAACAGCAGTGCTAAGGCAATATAATATGTGAATAAAAAAGAACTACAATTTTGCAAGGTAACTGGTAGCTATTTTAGTAGTAAAATTTATTTTTAAATGTTGAGTTGTGAAATATTAAGTACAGTATGATATTAAATACAGTGAAATATTAAGTACAAAAATGAATGGATGAAATAATGTTTATACATTGAAGAGTTTTGCTCAGTACTCTTGGAAGCCTAAAAAAACCCAAAATGCCTGCTTGGTCTGAAGTTACAATATATTCTAAAAGTAATCTTTCAGCCATCCTTCTAAAAGGTGTGACTGAAGCTGATTTTCCATTGCTAGCATTAGTATCAATGACACCTGTGTAGTGCCAAGTAGATGATGCAAGAGGTGCATAATAATGAAATTATGTAACTCTATTTTTCTTTTTTCCCCAAAGGGCTTAGATTGTTTATACTGGTTTTGATCTAATATGAGCTGATAAAGGCCAGATGCCCCTATTCTGCGTAGGAATTATCACTGCTTCACTCATTCTTATGAAAATGCTTTTTACGATGTGGAAATTGGAAGAATTTAGAAGTGCTTCTGAGAATGATTCACAGAACTTCTCAGGTTTTTCTAGTTTCCTTAGTCCTTTACTATGAACTCAGTCTTTACTTTCATTCACAACTTAGCAGAAAACATTGTGCAAGTCATGTAACAGGGTGAATGGCCATTTGCCACAGCCCTGGTACCTGGAGCTCACCTTCTCAGACAAACAGATTTGTGTGAATAGATTTCACACCAGAGGTTCAAAGAGCTTCTGAAGTCAGAGGCCAAAGCTGAGATACATGTAATTAAATTTATTTAAATTTATTTTGTGCATGGCATATTTTTGATGTTGCATATCTACTGTAGTTTCTCTCAGCTCTTCTATCAGCATTGATCCTGTAAAGGTTGAGAAACTGTATTTTAGTGTTAGTTCTTGAGAGAGTGAGAGAGTGCTCACAGTTCTTGAGGTGAGGCCGTGAGAGGAAAAGAAGGGAAGAGGAGAAAGCTTCCTTTTTTTCAGGAAACACTGCCTTCATAGTACAATGCTCTTTCGATGGTGGCTTGAATGCTGTTTTCATTACACAAATAAACTGCTTTCTCACTATTTCATATGATTGAACTCGAAGCAACGAAGTTTTCTATGGAAGAGATAGATATGCAAGTGGTTTTTAATTCTTTGCCATCTTTGTCTCCAAGACAAAGTCTCAAATACCTACCATTTGGGGGTTAAATGATCTAGGAAAGCTTTGTTCCTTTCTCAAACAGCAAATTGTCTGATTTGTTGGTTTTAAAAAACTTCCATAAAATACGTTTAAAATGCAGTGTGTGGCAGTACCATTTTTGGTTTGCTGCTGATGTGAAACCTACAATACATAAGACTATTACTGAGCTGAAGCCAAGAATCTTTCTTTTAAAAATTAAAAGGTTTTTTTTCTCTGAACTGACATCCTGACATGGCATGTGTCATAATTTCATAGAATACTATTCTTTGCCTTCAGCCATTTAAAAAATAATAAGTCTATTGTTCCATAATTACTTTGATAGTGTTTTAAAAAGTCGAAAAAATGGTCTGTTATCTTAATGGTGTTAAGCCTTTATTTTTCTTAACTGACATTTTATAATTTCATTAGAAATTCCTTCTCATTGAAAGCATGAAAGTTTTGATTGTTCTAATGTAACTGTGAGGGGATGTATAACTCTTTTTAGCCATGATATCTAGCTGTTGAACTGTACAGATAGATACATGTGACCAGCACTGGTAATATCAACTGGAGCACTGAAATAATTAAATTATGTTGACCTCCCAGTACCCAGGAGTGCTTGCACCACAGGCATTTTGTGTTTGAAGAGTAAATTATTATTTTGGATAACAGAACAAAAACTGAATCCTCCTTATTTTCTACGCAACAGTTTGGTCTTAACTTCTCTCATATTGCAACAGTCTTTTATAAAGTACTATATACTGAGTCTGTATTTTTCACGTATTTAGTTATAACTATATAAAATTATAGTAGAATTGAAATAAAGCAACATTGTTTAGTTTTGTACTTTAAAATTTCTTGTGTACAATCCATGTGTTCTTTTTAGTTATGGTCCAAGCTGATGTTACTGTTACTTTTATCTTTGTATAACTTTATATGTTATTCCAGTATTTTCTTCAGCTCAGAAGTGCTACTCCGACCTGTTTCTGTTTTCAGAAAAAAAAAAGGACTGTTTTTTAATGTGTAGGCATGGTCTGGATTTAGGAACTCAGTCCCATTTCTAAAGTGTATTTTTCCAGAAAAGAATTAGTGTATTTTGATCTATAGTCAGATAAGTAATACTCATACATTCCACTCCAATGGAAGCATCAAAAGCTGTAAGAGAGAGGGTGAACAAACTGGAAAAGACAGAATGAGAAAATTTGGTTTAAAAATGTTAGGTCAAAAAGAAAGCAAGGAAATACTTTCTACAGCAGGCCTCACGTTCAGTATTAAATGCTGCCTACCTCTTTACCCACCTCTTTGGTTTGTTAACAGTACCAGCTATCATCAAGAGACCAAAACCCTGGAAAAGGCCTTGGCCTTTCTGAATGACTGAGATGTACTCATTCATGTTCTCCTCCATGATGTTCCATGATCTTTGGTGTCAGGTTCCCCAAATGTTTCAGAGCCTATGATGGACCCAAAAAAGGATGTTGGTTGTGAATTGATGAGCAGTTTAAGGAATATAGATGACATCTAGGATGGTGTTCCCAAGTTGTTGTCCTGTTCAGTGAAAAAATGTCCACAGGCAAGGCAACAAGCACACCTCCATGAGCACTTACTTGTGATTTTATGTAGTAGCACTAACAGCAAATATCCCACAGGCTGTGGGAGCTGGGCAAATGGACTCACTGGGCTTTCCACTCTTCTTACTCACTGCTTTCAATTACATTCCCACAGGCTAAGTAATTTGTTTCAGGCCTATGAGGTAGTGTGAATTAATCTCCAGACTGATTTTATTCTACTACTTACTGCTAAACAGCTGGCAAAAGACTTCCTTTTAACTGAACTGTTCCTCATTTTCTTATTGTCTTCAATAACACAGAAGGAACAGAAACATGGACATGATTATCAATTATTATCATCACTTATTTACATCTGCTTGAAATTCTAGATGTTAGAGAAGCCTGCATGTTTTTACTCAGTATAAGAAAAATATTTTCATTGAAGACCCACAACTTCTTGATAATTCTTTTGGTACCTCTTGCTGTACAGAGTCTCCAAGAACATGCTATTTTGATGTGGTTATCATATATTGCCTGCTATTTCCTACAGTTATAAGTAATATAATGTTCTGGAAGTTCTAAGGTGGATTAATTTCTAGGTAGCCTTTGCATAAAGATTTATTTTGAAGTATGGAAACAATAATTTAAATTGGTGCAATACTTTCTGCCAGCATATTTACTCCCAAGGTGCATATAGCAACTGTGTGTATGCCAGCATTCCATGAACATAACCTTTTACACAGCTTTCAAAATGTGCAACTTTAACTTCTTTCCATCATAATTTATTCTTCATTTAAGTTTATTTGCATTGATTTTTTATTGTTAAAATAAATAAAGGCCAAGTTGCATGCTGTCTAAGCCACACGGATCTATTAGAACCAGTTATTTTGTTCTCCAAAAACAGCTCCAGCTGGCATGTATGGGATATGCCTGCATGTGAGTGAGAGCAGAATTACTCTCCCTTGGTCATGGGGAAACCAGGCTGTAAGTGGAAGAAAACCACTTTGTACCAGTTTTGACTTTGGTTTTTTTTTTTAGTTTATAAATATGCAGTGGGCATCTCCTTCACTATCATGAAAGAAATTTCAAAGTCATTTCCCCAGATGCACGCAGAATGTGTCTCAATATTTTTTTAGGGAGATACAATTGCTTTTCTTGGATGCAGCAAGACCTTGTTCTCTGTCATACCCTCAGTTGTAGTGTCCATTACTTCCTAGTTGAGGGAGATTGAGTCTTACACTAGCAAAGCACAGAAGGCAGCTTTGTTTATATTGTTTATGCCCTGTTGACCATTTTGTGAATGCACCCAAAAGCCAACCTTCTCCTCTGAAGGCCAATGGAAGGTGATAGTCTTCCCTGAGTTATGGCTGTTGTCAAGCATTTTAAAGACATTTCAAGAGGCATGAGTTATGGAAGATGTTAATCACCAGAAACGGTTCTCCTTAAGAGGCTTAGCTTTCTTACTCTAGTAAGACATCCTGGGAAATGCATTGCTACCTTTCCTTGCCCACTACCAGCAGGTATTTTGATTGTAAATCAGGTTGAGCTATTATGTGGAGCAACATAATCTTCCAGTTTATAGAGATAATGGGGTCTCAAAAATCAAAATAAGTCTTTAGATTGAACAGTCTCTTAGTCATTGTTAGGTAGTTTCCACTAATGTTTTCTATGCAGTGGATCAACTTGGTTTACTGGTAGCTATAAACATGAGTACAGCTACTCTAAAAGCTTGGGAACGGATTTTGAATTTAGCACTTGCAGGCAAGGTGTAAAGGCTGACAGACAGCTCAGCATGGGTCAGGGCAGAAGCAGAAACTCTTGCAAAATGTATTGCCAAAACAAGAAAGGAGATGATAAATTTACATATCTGCAGGGCAGAGGTGAGAAACTAAATCTCCTGAAATTTGTGAAGGGGTAGAAGAAAATAATGCAGTCAAACAATCTACAGAAAAACAATTATCCACTAGGTCAAAGTTGCTCATGGCTGACTGGGCAGGTAAAGGTGGGGTGAAGGTTATCGTAGTGATACGTATTGTCACCTTTCAAGAATAAAAGAGGTGCTTTATATGACTGCATCCCACTTGGGGAGGGCACTGCCCTGCCCATGGTGTGAGCATCCTCCCTCTCTTACTGGCACAGCCCCAGGCCTGCTGCTCCTTGATAATTGCTGGAACCAGCATTGGGTGCCCCAGGTAGAGCTTAAATGGAGCCCCTGGGCAGGGGTGTGCATGGGGGTCCCACATGGATGGTGAAAGTCTGGTGCTGCTGCAACCTGATGGCATTGTGCAGAAAATGGTAGTTCTGGCTTCCAGACCTAGTTGAGATGACTGGGTGTTCCAAGGTTAGAGAGGGCTGGGGTCCTGTGCCATATGTTGAAGCATAAAAACAAGTTGGACTTTTAAAAAAACATGCACTAGTGCTGTTCATGCTTACTAAACTATCAGCAACTAGCAATATAGTCTCCAAGAGTGTGTACAGAAAGGGCAGCAAGTGTTTTTCTCCCCTAAGTATCGATGGGTTTGATTGAGGGACAGGCAGAGAGATAACATGCCAGCAGAGAAAATAGTGCTCTTGCAGCCGGTTGCTGGGATTTTTGTGTTGTTTCTTAAGGGAACTTAAGGGCACTTAGCCTAAAGAGAGGGAGATGAGAAAAGTGAAAGGGAAGGAAAAGGTAAAGGGAGGGATTGAGGAGAGAGAGGAGCAAAAAGATGGTGCTGTGGAGCGAAAGCAGAATGTGAGAAGGATGTTATCTAAATGTAGCATTGGTAAGTAAGTTATTAGAGCGAATGTATGATTGACTGGAGAATGTTAGCAAAAGTTTAAATCTCTTAGTAGGTCAGTTAACCACTGGCCATGTTGGTTTCTTTCAGGCATGCATAGCAGTATTTCTTGGTTTTTGCAGCAAATATTTTTTAAAAAATATTTTATGGCTAGAACTTTGGGGCCTTGAATATTTGTTATGATAGAATATGACCATACTTGCATATCTTTCTGTTCTACAAAATCATTATATCTTTAAAAAAACTTAAAAGACAGGTACACTGTGTGCTTTTTGGAGAACACACCCACACACCCCGATCTTTATCTGATTGAAAACCTAAACTAAAATACTCGTATCCAGTCATGTCTGTCCCAAATAATTCTCTGAAAAATACTTATTTTGCGCCTGATATGATTACTACAGCAAGTGAAGGTTAATGTGCTTGTCACCTCAGAGGAAATGGGTGCAGTCATTAACGGGTGCCTGTTTCTCTTTTCTGTTAGTATCAATGGCTCAAATACTTCTCTGAACATCAGATTTACTTCCTGCTTTTTATCTCTTCTCCTCTCCCTCAACCTCTATGATTCCTTCCAGTCAGGTTAACTTATTTTCTTTTGAGGCAGTCATTCATCAATTTATTCTGAGAACTACAGCCAATACAGAAACCCATTAAATCTATATAACACGTTAATCTCAACTAATAATTACTCATTAATCTTGCTGGAATTACATATTTTCTTCAGCCCATTGCCAAGTCACAAGCCTGAGGAAAAAAAGTTGAGGTATTTAATCTGTTTTGTAAAGTTTGTTAATGACAAATTCTGGCTGACAGATTGGAAAATTAGGTCTACTGTGTTGGGGTGCATTCAGTTTAAAAAACTGATTAACTATATGCCAAGCTGTCAAAGAAATTTTGCATGAAAAAAGATATGTTGTTAACATTATGTCTGTGCCCAGTGATTTCATAATGTCCATTTTAAATATACATGGAAAAAAATAAATCAGCAGCATGCAGCCATTTTCAAAGAGTGGAGTTTTGAAACTAACAAAACAGAAGCCTGAAACAGCTTTTTCTACTCCTTCACACCCATTTTTTTTCCCCTATGTTTTTGACTTTTTTATTCCCTCTAAAATTTTAGTTAGATCTGTTTGCTAATTGAATTGGACACAGACTTTGGCTTTCCTTGAGAGCTCCTCCTTATTCTTGCCCTCCTACCAAACCACGGCTGCATCCTGGGAAACTCTCTTTTCCAGTGCAGTGAGATTTGCTGACACCGATAGGTCATAACCTAGGATGATTTAGAAGTCCCACACTTGATAAATAATTCAGCCTATTTTATGGCTATTTGCTTAATATCCCATTTCTGCAGAGTTGGTAAAGTGTCTGACAAAAGGTCAAATTAAATGTGCAGCTTCTCTGTGTTCAACTTCTGCTGCTTCCTGGTGCTGCTGTTAGTATATCTCTACTTCTGATTGATTTTCTTAATTCAAAAAATTGATGCCAAAAGTCTTTTCTAATGAAAAGCTTGTTTGTCAATACTCTCCACTCCCTTTATGGATTTCTGTTATGTTTTCCTTTTGGTTTCTAGCTCCTGACCTGTTTATATTCTGGTTTGCTTGAATACCCAAATGTTCTCCAGACAAAATAGCACATTTGCTCTCATCTTCTGTATCACATCATGCTCTTTGGTGAAGAGCATAATTTCATTTTTGAGATCTTTTGGGGAGCAGACAGCAGCCTCCTGTTACCAGGCCAGTAGAGTGTTTTTCTATTCAGAGAGAGAAGAAAAATAACGTGTTGTGAGCAGCAAGTTTTTATTCCTGGTCAGAGATGAATTCCCAGATAAAAGAATTTATTTCTTCTTTGCCTTGTGACACAAAGCCAGCCTTAAAAAGCCTTCTACTTGTTCAAAGTGACTCGGAGGCTGAAGAGGTGACACTATGTAAGACTGAGTTTGACACGCATCCACTTGTTCTCTGGATTCAAAGTACCCTTTTGGTTCTTCAACTCTTTTTAGTTTGATAGAAAACCCATCATAATGTTTGACTATTACAAAGCTTCAGCATCACAGATGTTGAACTTCACCTGACACTTGTATACATCATGCAAGATGTAACAAGTGAAATTGGGTTATAGTTGTGGTGAAGAATTATTTCTGTCACTGATCACCACACCAGCAATGGAGTACACAGCTATAATAACACATTTTCACATTTCATTTGTTAGTTCCAATATTGATTTAATCTTTTTCTGAGATACCTTTTTTCTGCTTGAACTTACTTTGCCATTAAATAATGCAATTTTGATGTTTTCTTTATTCAAATAATAATTTTAACTAAAAAATCCTACATTTGAGGGGAAAATAGTGCACATTACACAGTTCTCTTAAGATTTTGTACAACAGATAGTATCCTCTTATTCATTTGGTTTTCCATGGTTCCATGTAGCCACTATGACAGGTAGATTGTTGAGATATATGAATTCACGTGTGACAGAAGAACCTGCCCTCCTTTCATTTCTTACTGTTACACAAAATACTGGTCTCCAAGAACAGCAGATCTAATGACAGGGTTTCCTCTGCTAATGCAGAAGATTGTTTCTCACATGGGGCATGTCTTCATGCACCCCTTCTTTCTCCTGTTATCGCTACATAGCACAGGTTAGCAACGAAGACTGGAAAATAAGAGAGGAAAAAATTTCCTTAGCATCATGGCTTCTGTGCCCTGCTTTATGTCTGCATTAAAGCTTTTAAATATTGTAAGAGTGCTAAATAGTATCTGATAGCATTGACCATTGAGCTTAGCCTATGAGACAGGAAGAGTATTTGAGATGAGTTTATCTATCAGGTCCTGTGGTTCTGATGATGAGCAAATCAACAGAAAATAAATAAATAAATATGGAGATTACACTGTTTGGAACAGTCTACTTTTTTTTTTTTTTTTTTTTTTTTTGGCCATTTTTTTCATCCACCTGCCTTTCTTTCTCTAATACAATGCCCAAAGCATCGTCCTATAGCGAGGCTCTGCATAGACAGGTGCTGTTTCAGACATCCATGTTCTTCTCTCTGTGAATCTGGGACTATCTCCAGCATTCCCATTTAAGTACAAGTTTCCACTGCGATTAGCAGAGTTCATCCAATTTGAATTTGTTTCTGTTTGTGAGCATTTATTGGAGGATGAGAAGCTGGGTGTATGAATGGTCCCTTTTAGATGGAGACAAGGGGAAGCAGGAGTTATAACGGAATAATTCTAACTTCAGATAAGAAAGGAAAAAAGGAGATACAAGTCCCCAAGGCTGGGGGAAAAATAAAACAAACAAAACCCCCCCATATATATATATGTATAATCCCATTTATTTTCTGTTACTACTTCAAAATACAGACAGTAGCAGAAATAACTACTCTGTACGATCTGGAAATCACAGGCAGTCACAAATTAGGTGGCAGCCATTTCAATTCCCAAGAATAAAGCTAAAATTGTATGTGTGATATGGAATGATATGGAGTGATTCTAACATCTGTGCATTTACCAGCCTACCCATAGCTCTGTCATTGTCACACACTGGCAAGTTTCATTGTGGCAGGTGCTTGCCATTTCCAGTATGTATGACACTCCTTTAAGGGGTTGCTGGTCGTTTCCAACAGTATGAGGTGTTTTATGAGCCCTATAAAAGGGACTGCTTGTCAGTCTGGGACTGGTAAAACATATTGCCTCCAGATGACAATTCTGAAAATGAAGCTGGCTGAAGGTAGTAGGGGAAGTGTTTTCATATTGAAAATAGACATGTTAGTATACCTATGTCATAGCAAATACCCATCTCATAGCAGAATCCTGAGGTGATCCATACTGTTTATAAAACAAGCTATTTCTTAATAAAGAAATAGAAAAGAATTCTTGGGTACCACGAGCACAGGGTCTACAGTAGGAAAATACATGATAGGAGAAAAGCCACTATGGGTACAAATGTAAATTTTGACAAAGGGCAAAATAATTTTTCTTTTTTCAGAACTGACCTTTATTTTTGATGTTTTACTTAATAGTACTGCCCCAGCAGATCACACTTGCAGATTTGATTGCTGTGAATATATATTTATAAGCAGAAAACATGAAATGCAGTTAGTTAAACTCTGTAGCTGCTAGTCATTTGGTAAGAAACTTGCAACAAACTCTTAGAATTGCAAATCTTGATTTGCAAAAACTGTCTGAACAACATATCCAGAAAACCTCCTTGTAATTCACAGAAATTGCCACTGACATAATTAGTTGGGATTTAAGTACTGTGCTTCCATAAGCACTTAGCTCTCCATGGTAATTCTATTTGACCTAAATATGCTACTACTGCAATCAGATTGCGTTTTACTTCTGGTTTCCAGAAAGTCATGGAAGTGCCCAACCCTTCTGAAATAGTTTTGGTTTTCTACTCTCTGACTTAAAAGTGGCTCATATTCTGCAAAATTCTTACTGAGGGTCAAAAAGCTTTCCAGAATAATTGGAGAGCTGATATAAAATGGTAGTTGGTTATCAAATCTTCAAATGCTCAATCATTTTTTTCTTTTTTCTTAATGAATTGGTTGTTCCACAGTAAAACAGAGCAAGTTTCAAAGACTCTGCTAGTCATTATTGTTGCAGAACATAAAGAGCAAAAGTTGGTGGAAGTAAGTGCTGTACACTACTGTCTACTCAGACCCTAAGAAAAGCTTTTTTTATTATGCAAGAACAAAATCCCCTATTTACACTACTTGACTGAGCTGAGTTTGTCATGGAAGGGAAATTGTAGGGATCTTCAGAATCATCATGCACAGTATAAAAGAAAACCCTTTCTTGTTTTTACAGTGGTCTTCACCACAGGGTTACAAAATCAAGAGAGAGACACAAGTAAAACTCAATAAGAGACTGTGACACAGGCCTGAGCCTCTGAAAAAGACCTGAGGCTTTGCAGAACTTGCAGTTCTATTTCATGGTAACTTTAGTGCCATAAACGAGAAAATGTTAGTAGAGAAAAGGGAAAGATACTGGAGAAATCTCTAAATATGCTAGATTGTCAAGCAGAAGAACAGCTGAATGTGCCCTGGAAAAAAGAAAACCCAACACAGTATAGAAACCACTACTAAATCAGTGCAGGAAATATTTGGCTGACTTCAAGTGAAAGAGTCTTATTTCTGCTTTGTCCAGCGGTTTTTCATGTGCAGGTGTCCTGTTGGCTCACTAGACACATTAAGGAGAACACAAGCTAACCCTTGACTCTGGCCTCAGTTCAGCTCCCTTGTGATGTTCACAGATTTATCTCTTCTGAAAAACATAGATCTGAGTATGTATGTTTTTCTTTCAAATTACAAAGAATCTACCTAGTTGCTACACTCTTGATGTTTGGAGATGTTTTAAATGATTCAAGGCCATGTAGTGATAGGAGCAAGGGTAATGATTTTAAGCTGAAAGAGGGGAGATTTAGATTAGGCATTAGGAAGAAATTCTTCACTATGAGGGAGGTGAGACACAGGAACAGGATGCCCAGGGAGGCTGTGGTTGTCCCGTCCTTGGAAGTGTTTGAGGGCAGGATGGATGGGGGTTTAAGCAAGCTGGTCTAGTGGATCGTGTCCCTGCCTATGCAGGAGGGTTGGAACTAGATGAGCTTTAAGGTCTCTTCCAACCCAAACCATTCTGTGAACCGTTTTTGAAGAACAAGAGTGAAAAGGATGGGAATGTACGCTGGTGTAGATAAAAGTGTGGTTGTCGATGTTAGCATAAAAACACTGAATTGAGGTTCACAGAAAACCATTCATGTGCTGCAAAAGCGATATACAAATCACGCAGCTGACCTCTTTTCTTGGTGTCCCAACTTAAAGGCAGTTTCCTTTAGTATTTATTAGTGGAATACATAAAATACATTATAGGACTTCTTTTTACTTCTCCCTGTCCAAACTCTCAGATTTTGCACAGCTTCAGCATACAAGAAGTCAAACATGAATAGAGCACTTAGCAATTTGATCAATTTTAAGTGTATAGGAAGTATTGTGATGAAGAAACAGTAATAGGAGGGGTATATGGGTATGGAATTAATATGGTTCTCTTCCACTTTCATTTATCAGTTTTGTGAGATGGGATCCCTTTATAATAAGATAGTAATCTTTACAAATGTCTAATTATTGAACAACTCTTTCACGAGTATGTGGCAATCCATTTTAATACCAACCATTGATCTTGGCAATGAGAGTGAAATCCCTTTGAATTTTATTGGTAGGTTAAATTTCTCTGTTAAATATGCTGTAAAATTGTGTGTGTGTTGTGCACTGCTGGAATAGATGCAATGGCTTTATAGTGCCTGTTTAGTTATTTTTCAACAGAGCTTTCCAGAGATGGTGATGCATATTAGCACATTGAAATGAAACAGGGTGGCTGTTCACAGCATTTCAGTGAAAGAGAACGTGCTCAGACTGCTGTGTAATTAATTACCCCTTGGAGGTATTACTTCATGTGGAGTAGATTTTCTTCTATTAAATTGCCATTTATTTGTGACCTTTAATTTATCATAAACAGTCTTCTTTTCTGCAGCCTAGGCAGCGATGGAGAACAAAAAGAAATTGTTGCGCTGCTCTCCTTAAATGACACTTACAGCTTGGCAGAGTTACAAGGAAGCTAGTAGGTTTGCCATTCAGGAACTAAAATAATAAAGGGCTTTACGATGTAATTTCCCATCCATTGCCCCCAGCAACATTTTGCCTTCTTGAAATTTCAGAAATACAGTTAACTGTTGGGTTTTCCGCTTCAAAAGTTTCTAGGAGAAGCAGCTGATTGTGCCCTTATTCCAATTATTACTATTGCATTGCCCTCAGCAGATTAAAAGAAATTTCTCGTGCTAAACCTCTTAACCTGTTTACCTACTTTCTGGTTGTTTTTTTCCCTTCTGTCCCCTGTGAGCGAGTTAAGTCTGCCCCAGGGAGTGCAGATAAACTCAGGGAAGGTTGGTAGAAGATGAATCGATGGGGTTTTTTTTCCCTTCAGACCCTGAAATGTTGCTGTTCCTTCCTCTGCGTAAATTGTGTCTTGTGAAATCAAGCAAAACTGACCTCAGCTTCGCTGTGACATTTCGAGAGAAGACTACTGAAATGTGCACTGAAATTTTATTGCTCCAAATCAGTAGTGGTAATTGTTAATGGCAATGGATGTTAGGTGCCTGGTCATTGGGGTTTGGAGAATGGGGGTAGCTCTTTCAAAGTAGAAAGGAGCCATTTCATGAAGATCTGGGTTGAATAAGGAATTCAAAGAAAATGCTGTAATGCAAGCCTCTGGTTCAGTCCTTCAGCCTTCAACCTAAACATTGGCAGCAAATAATGAAGTCTGTCTGCTATGGCCTTTTAAATTAAAATAGTTGCAATAATCGCATTTAGTTTAATTAAAAACATCAGGAAGGGAAGGGCTCATGTTTTGAGTTTAAGCTGACAGTTTATTCACATGAAGTTTCTGAATATGAAGTTCATATTTCTGTGAAAGGGACGGTTATTTTTCCTGACAGGATCTTTGTACACAAAATAATCAAAGAGTTGTTTTCCTGCAGTTGTTGAGTTAGCACAGGTGTTGATCAAGTGAAGTATGCAGAATGAACAAGTCCCTTTAGCAAGAAATCCTCAGAAGCAGTTCTGTCTTTTTGACTTCGGCAGAATAATTGAATTACTTAACCATTTGCACCGCACTGAAGGATGATAGTGATCTTTTACAGGCCTAATTACATCTACAGGGGTCTCGCACAGGGTTGTAGGAACCTGTCATTAATATTGCTTGAGCCCCATTTCCACCTTTGGCGTCCCGATCCTTGATCCCAGACACCTTCGGGGTGTGAGGAGTGATCCTGTACGTAAGGTAAGAGTTGTCACTTAGAAGGTGTGTTGGAGCCTTGGAGTGCTCGGTGCTGGAAGCCAGGCCAAGCATTTATCCTTTTAACCTTGCTTTCCACCTTGCCAGTTTTTGCCCTACACACGCTTTGAAAAGAACAATGGAGTGCACGTTAGTTTTATTTTCTGGATGCCTGTGTATTTAAGAGAAGAGTTTCACAGTTGCAGGTTACACAGCCTGCACAGCTGAAGTTCTAAAAAAAACCGTAAAAGCTGTGCCCCCAAACCCGGTGTTTTGTGTTGTAAGAGCGTGAGCAGCTAAAGAATGTGGGTTTTGGTTAATTCGGCGCGATGTTGCGCTGTGCCGAGATCCTGCAGCAGCCTATCAACCTTTCCCCTCCGCTAGGAAACCTAAACAAACCTACACCCGCACGGAGCGGATCGATCTGCCCGATGGCAGCGCGGGCAGCGTTTGCCTGGGCTGGGGCCGGGGGCAGGCCCGGGGGCAGGCCCGGGGGCAGGGCCGGGGGCAG
>NW_009953864.1:231227-288610 GCF_000747805.2 Chaetura pelagica
GCTGCCGCCGCCGTCCTCCCCCCGAGCGCCGGGAATGGCCGGGAGCCTCCGCCGGGCGGTCGGTGGTTTGGGTTTTTTGTGTTCGTGTGGTGGTTTTTGTGGTGTTTTTTCAAGTTTCTTTTCGTGAGTGGTTAAAGGAGGAAAAAGAAAGGAAATAATCACGTCGTCGCAGCCATAAAAAGCTGCGGGGAGGTGGGGAACGCGGCTCGGCTTTGAGGAGACTTCCCCGGGCGGATGGCGAAGTGATTCGGGAGGTCAATTTGCAAGGTAAAAGAGTTAAAGATGGAGCGCTTCTCCGGGGCTGCTTCCTCGTTTTGTGTGTGTGTGTGAGATGGAACCAGAGGCTTCGTGGAAAGGTGAACGACTTGTTTTTCAACGTCGCTTCTGAACGGCCGAGAAACATTGTCGGACCTCAGAAGGCTTTAGGTGTGGTTACAGAAGGGCACAGAGGTATCATCACTGCTGGATCCTCAAGCCCACGTGCAGTGCTCTCTAACTTGGGGCCGGCAGGTTTAGGTCGGGTATTTTTCTTTTTGTGAGCCGGGAATTGCAAGTGGGTGCTTCAAAGTCCATGAAAGGCAAGAAAGTAAATGCTGCTTTCGGGTGGAAGTGCCTTCTTTCCCCAAAATGCTCCATGTCTTTATTTTACTGCGGTTGTTACTTGTTTCTACTGATCTAAGGCAAAGGTTTAAGAAAAGCAGTAGCTCCGCTGAGGTAAAATAACTCAACAGGCAAAGCTTTCTTGGGAAGAAATTTGTTTTTGCAGATGTCTACTCTGAGCTTACAGACCTGTTGCTTCGTACTTTTACTCTGGAAGATGTTCTCCGTCAATACCATGTACTCAACTGTAGTGATACCTTTTTTTTTCCAGATTGTGTTCTTAAAGAGATGAGCGTGGGATCTGCATCTCTTACGTTGAACTTTTCAGTCTCTAGTAAGCTTTTTCAGGTAAATCTTTTGTGTAGATGGGTCAGCTAATTTGGAATTCGCTACTGAAGATTAGTGAAAATAATGCATGGTTGTGACCTGGGAGCTGCCTCGCTCCCAGGGAAATGTGACTGACTGCTCAAGGGATTAAATAAATGAATTTAATGTGAAAGTTAGTTACATGAAACAGTTCCAACAGCCCTTTCCAACACAGATCTGTATAAGCTTGTTAAGGTAACAGTTTTCTGACTGGTTTGATCTTTTGACTGGATTCAAGTAAAATATCTAAAATACAAAAACTAAGAAACTCCTCCCCTGTGTCTAGTACGTCCTACAAAAAAAAGGAATGATGTTTTAGAGCAGATTGGTTTTACATGTTATTCTTGACTCAAGACACTGCAGGAATATGTTATTGTGGAGTAATACTGTTTGCTAGGCAATTCCATTTGTCAGATTAAATTAATAAGCACGTACTTGCCTGAAGTCCATAATGAATAAAACATAGGAATTTGAGGGAAGTCTCGTATAACCATAACTGTTCCTTTTTATTAGTTAAAATTGGAAACAAGAGATTTTCGAGATCAAACTAGTTTAACTACTCAGCCTTAAACAAAAGGCTTATTAATATTTTTTTATTATTTTTATATTTATTTTTTTTTACATTCCCAAGTGTATTCTAGAGTATTCAGCTTGGAAAAAATATAAGAAAATTACTTTGGATGTTCCAGTCTTCAATAGAGGAATAAAATATTACTTCAAGATCAGGAACTAATTTTATCTCAAAAAGAGTTCTGTAAAACCAAATCAGTGTTTGACTAGTGCTCAGTTGTTTAAATGCTTTGTGCAACTTATCCAAGCTTCTTCATAGTTGATTTGACTGGTCATTTTAACTTGTATGTGGCTGTAGACTGATTTTATTTAATAAGACTGCTTAACTTTTTTGTGGTACTTTTTGAGTTGACTGTAGTGTCTTAAAGCATGCTCATTACTGTGGGTTCTTTCAGTAGCTTTCTAATTGCATAAAACATAATTTTAGTGACTTCTGAAGTCAAGTGACCAGAAACGTGTTACCTTCCTCTTCTCCTAAGACAAGCTACGTCAAGACCCCGGTTAGTGTTGACTGTGGGAAGAAAATTGAAGTGACTCAGAAATGGATATGAAGGGGCTCATGAAGACTGTGGTGAAAGAAGGGTATCTGAAGTTGTTTCAGCAGTTAATTCCAGTCTCCTTTTCTAAAGTCCTCTGAGTTAGTTGTAGAAATAAAAATTCAGTGGAGGCGCCTAATAGAGTGTGCTCTCGGTGGAACCTCCTGAGCTTGATAAATATTTCAAGAAGCTGAAAGTTAGTGATACATTTTAAATGCACTGCTAAGCTGAGATACTTCATGGTCTTTTGCATACACATTTGCATTATTCATTTGTGCTGTGCAGGTAGATAATGGGCCAAATCTGTATTTGGTGTTACTCCACTGATTTCTGAGTAGCTGAACTAATCCAACCGTACGTGTACATCTTGATTTTTGGAAGTTCAAAGCAAAGTTGGAATTACTTCAGTGATTTTATTATACCAGTAATAGCTGTTTATGTACTAGCTAATGATGTTCAGTAGCCTAGGCATTCTTTCATTAAAAGAAATGTAACCAAAAGGTGTAATTTTTAAAATTTATTTTCCTTTTCCTGAAAAAAAAGCCATATTCGCTCTTCTAGTTGCTGAATCCCGAAGTGACTGATAGAGAGATACAACAAACAGCTTTCTGTCATTGGTAAAACATCACCCTAATAACCTACCAAGGTAGAACAGCTCAACAAACTTTTTTGTAGCATGGTGCTTACTTAAAGTAGAACACTTTCTCCATGTTTTAAGTAGCCTGCCATACAGTGGGTCTTTGATAGTAACACATGCTACATTTATATGTGTGTATGTATACACATTCACATGTATACAAACTGTATATGTATGTGTACTTTACATGCGTCAGGGACTGCTTTAATCTGCGAGGAGGGGCAGAGGTAAGAGAATATGGTAAGGCCTGTTCTAACAGCATGCACTAGACTTTAAGTGCTGACACTGTGCAGGCTGTTCAGATGGCAGAGTATGTGATACATGTGCTGAAGGCTACTGTCCCTTTAAATCTGGAATATGAAAACGGTTATTTTTTTGAGGGTTTTCTTGATTTTATTTATTTATTTTAATAGAGGTTGATGTTGTAGGAAATAAATGGGATAATTTTAATGAGACATATAACGTATTTCTTTTTGAGATCCAGAGAGATCCTTTCAGAAAAATCTTAGCATGGGGTTCACCCTGTACCAAATAGTTTCAGCCAGAGGTCAAGACCTTCGTATGACATTCCCAGTATTATCATTCCATTAATTGGAAAAGCCAACCCGACAATTAAAGCAGGAACTTCATCCTCCCAGCTGTGAACACATGCACTCTGTGGCTGCTGGATTGTGATCCTCTCTGCTACAAAACTGTGCAGGTTTAAGAGTTGGAAAGAAAAAGTAGTTTGAAGCACAGCTGCCTAACAGTCCAAGTAAGGCTCTCCTTAACACACCCTATGTTTCATGCTTTCTATTGACAGCATCTGTGGCCAAGTTAATTAGCAAGTGTCCTAGATTTTGTGTCTGTGTGGTGGAGTACCACAGTTGTGTATAATTTGTATCTAGGCCAGTTCTAAAAGATTTATTCTCAATGCACTGAAACGTGTTGAAGACAAATACTTTTCATGGCTTTAGAAGTTGTCAGAGAAACTGAGTTGGGACACCTCTTCCTACTGTGCTAGGAAAGGCTGCAAAAGTCTTTTGAGACTTCAATAAGCATTCATTGACTATTTCTGCTAAAACTTTAGGTATAGAGAAATAGCGTCTTTTAACTCTTGAGTTAATGAAGTGACATCATTTTGGGATCAGTAGGCAGTCAGGCAGATGTCATCAAATTGTTTTTCTTCTAGTTATGGCTTCAGTTTTCTTTGTAGTGTTGTATACCAGTAGTTTTTGTTTAAGGGGCAAGTTGCATTCTTCTGTGTATTACTAATGAATGTGGGTGCACCATGTGTTAAGATGCTTTGATTGTGTAGTAAAGAAATTAATACTGCTTGTTACCATTCTCTTAGAGTTGTACAAGTGTATCTACATCTGGAGTGGTAGCAAAGAGTTCATTTAGAAACAGATTAGATGCCTTTGCTTTCTAGTACATATAGGCTTTCATTTTGGCATATGTGTTCGGTATTTCAGCTGAAATATGTATCTATCCCCTGTTAAATTTGCATGACTAGTGGCTTGAAAATGGTGTTGGCTGCCATGGTAAGAAAAAGGTAGTCTGCTTGTCCAGCCTGCAGGATGGCGCATCAGACTATATAGGAAGTAACAGTACTGCCTTGATTGTAAAGTTGCTGATTTCTGATTTCTACTATACAATGGGAATTGGTGGCAAATCTCAAGTCTAATATGGCTGAAATAGCCTGTGCTTCTTGTCTTTTCCCACCTTTATTTTTGAGAGAATTTATCGGTAACTTTATTTCAACAGTAACAAGCAGTTCTGTTTTGATTTCTTACCTGAGCAGACTTTGTCCAGTACTGAGTTTGCTTTCCTGTGTTTCCAACTCTTTCTTAAGTTCCAGAGTTCATGAACGTGCAAAAAGAACATGCCAAAACCTTGTATGCATTCTCTTTACATAGAGGATTAAGAGTAACTATTCATGGATCATATCAGAGGGGTGCTGTTGACCAAAAAGTAGATAAAATAAAAGTGAAGAGGTGATATTACACACTTGTAGTTTTTTGTTATTATTTTAATGGCTTATCTTCAGAAGGGTCGATATTTTATCACTGGGTACAGTCTAACATGAATATTCTAGTGCTTTTATCTGTCTGTCAAAGCTGCTAGCATTCACTAGCTGGCCTTTAAGCAATTGGAAAGACAGAGTGTTGCTAGAAACCTGTAACTTAGAAAACTTCAAAAATTATTCTCATGCAAGAAAGGATCACTTTTCAATAAATACTCATAATTAAAATGCAGATGTTAACAGAGATTTTAAACGAAGAAACAAAAAACTCAACAAATATTTTGACAGTTTTTTTCTTTTTTTCCATTTCTTCGAAGTTGCAGTGTTACATGTCTGTTCTGCTCTGATTTCAGGTTAGATTTCCTTTGGCTCCATAGCTGATTCTCGCAGCCGGCTTTGGATGTTCTAAAAATTTAAGAGCCAGATTTCAGATTGAGACTCAAGCATAGAAATGGCTCAGTGTCAGCTGTCTGTGTGGAGCAAGCCCTCATCTTTGTACTTGGGCTGTGTTCCTTTTCTCCAGCTCACTGTGCTTGCTGGCTCACTTATTTTTCATTTCTCATTGTCTGTCTGTCCCTGACATTGAAAGCCATTATCTTGCACAGCCCTGTATTTCTAGGCTATGACTCTTTTAAAATAATTTTCCAACTAACATACTCATTCACATTGGTCAAGACTTCGGAGTCCTCCAAGAAAGCTGCTTTCAGCTCAGTCCCTGCCATTGGCTGGGGAGAAAATCGGTCCTCAGTTCTCAAATGAAATTCAGTGCCATTAAAGAGGAAAGTTTGTGGCTGCTGAGTCAGAGGAAATATTTTAGTGATTTTTCTGTAGTGTGTTGTGTTTTTTTTTCCTGATCAAATCAATGATATGCAGTAAAAGCCGGAACAAGTTCTCAGATGGTTTAAAATAAGGTATTCAATATGTACGGAAACGAGTGGAACTTAGCTGAGTTAGAAGGAGGTAAGTCTGGGTTGGGTGGGTTTGTGGTGCCTTTGTAGTTGTGGAAGAGACTTACCTGAACTTTCAGGATTTACAGGTTTTTTTGTGCTTTTGCTGAAAGCTACATGACTACTTTAAGTAACTTCAGATAATAGTGAGCTAACCACATATGGGCACATTCTGTGGAGGACATGAAACGTCACCAGCTTTGTCTATGTAAATTGTAGTTTGAAAGAATTCACTCATAATGACTTAAGAGAGGAGAAATCCATATATAATGATATATTATCATATATAAACTTATAGCATTGTGACCATAGTTGTTCCCTTCTAAACAGTCATAAAGTTTGGCATTGCACTGGAAAGGTACATGCTCAACATTTATAAAGCTTCAAACACTGAAATATTTTTGGTTTATTTTCTACCAAGCATAGATGCTTGGTAAGTCATTCCTAGTAAATGATGCGGTGGTGCTAGGATGAGATTAATAGCTTGCTTTATCCAATCTGTTAATTGAACAAACATAAAGAATTTAGAGCAGTTTTATTTTAATATAATTGTTATAATACAAGATTAATGCTACATATGAGTATTGAGTAACCCCTGTATTAATCATATTTCCTTCTTAGTAATTTTTTTTCTGCTTCAGTTCACTTTAAGCCTAGATGTTGTCTTGCAGCAATGATATATAATTTTCACCAGAAATATTAGAGTTTCTGTAAGAGAGACACTGTTTGACTACCAAAATACATAATGTAGTGAAATTCTAGTAATAGAGGTGTGGAATTTTCTTCAGCAATAACATAATGGAGTATATAAATTTCTAGTTCATTTTTGTCATAGGAGTCAGGCTTTAGATATTTCTCACATCCATTTTTAGAGATCAGGGTATACCTCCAATGTCCTGTTGCTACAGATAGTTGTCTACAGTGATATGTTGGCAGTCCATGTTTTTTTGATTTTTCCAGGCCATTGCTCTAATTTTGTTTCATAAATGAAATTGCTACTGCTTTTTTAGTTTTTCAGCTCTAATTTGCTGTTGCTTTAGGTACTCTATTTACTTTATTTGTAATAAATATTTACCACCAAAAAGTTTACCTTTTTTTCTTAGTTTATCTGTAAGTGGGTTTTTCAAATGCCACTGCCTCTGTTAAAAAAGCTTCTGCAGTTGTTGTCAAAGCCCGTGTGTGTATATATATATGCACACAGTGCAGAATTACATAAACAATTGTATCAAAATTAGCGAAGTCAAAATTAGCTCTGCATTTAAATAGGAGCTTTATCTAGAACATGCATTATATATTCTCCCAATGTTCATTGTAGAAGTTGCCTGTCTTTGAAGAATGACATTTTACACAATATTCCTAACAAAATGTTATTTTCACAGTACCTTTTAGTTTGATAATCTGTGTTATTCTCACTGTGTTTAATAGTAATTTAAAGGATGTTTTTAAATTAGTATTACATTACTGTAGTGAACCTGTGTAGCACATCAAAACTTGTTTCTAATATTGCAGGAGCTGACTAGCATATATTGTAAAAAGAAAAATTATGGTACACTGAGGACTCCCTGTAAGTCAGACATGCATTGATTTCTTCTGAGGAGCCAAACTATCACCGTTACTTGACCGAATAGCCCAGAACTTCATTTTCTTTGTAGCTCTATCTCTATGCTGGAGGCCTAAACTGAAGACATGACTTCAGGGAGAGAGGGAGGGATGGTGAAAGGGTGAACAATGAAAAAATTCTTGAAAGGAACCAGTCAACCATTATCATAATCCACAGCAAACAATAGCAAGTCATGTAGGGAGTATGTGTCCAATACACTGTGAAAGCACAAGCCTATCCTTAGGGCAGCTGTCAGAATCATATTGGCATTGTTTAAGGGGTCTTGTACTTTAAGTATTTCCATGGTTGATCAGACAGACCATTCAGGAAGTCTCAGGCCGTTGGGAGGGTGTCTGTTCTAGTGGGCCACAGTGTCCTTACTTCAGTTGGGTCTGCTGGCTCTCAGAGTTGTCTTCTGTGGCCTACTCAACTTTCAGAAACGTAACATTTTCTTTTAAGATTTTTGTTTGTTTGGTTTTTTTTACCAGGAGTAAAGCTTGTCACATCAAGAGTAACCAAGTGAGGCAATGATTGAGGCAGTGCTGTATCACTTTCTTTCCCGTTTTGATGCGTTTCCTCCTGCCATCCTGTCCTGTTGTGGACATGGTTGCTAACATAGGGGTGTCGTTCTCTTGTCTGATATTATGTATTGAACCATATGGTGTGTTTTTCACTAAGAATTGTATGAGTTCATCTAAAAAGCAGAAGTTGTTTTCTGACTGAGTTCTGTGTTCTTTTTTAGTTATTGAAGTGCTTAGAAATTGGATCCACGGCTCTAGTAAATACATTTCTAGAGGTAAATGAAGGCTCATTTGCTCTTGAGCTAAAATGCACACACAAATAGTAGCTGCATTCACCTAAGTGAGCCGGGCTTTATTTTATTTGTATATCCATGCAGATTAGAGGGTTTTTTTATATTTTGATGTATGAACTTTTTCCAAACGTAACATGATTTTTATATAATACATTTATTTTTGCTTATTTCAAATATATCCAATCCCACTATTAGTTACTGAGCTGCTATCCATTAGTGTTTTAAATGCTTAACATTTTCTATGACAGTATTTGACTGTCATTATGCCTTTTACCCTGTCTCTTTCTCTAGTGTGTTCAGAAATCGTGGGGCTGGTGCATGGCTTCAACTTGGAAGGTCTGGCAGCAATACTCTTTACCATTTCCTGTTCTTACTTTTAGTTCTTTGGCATTAATGTTACACTGCTTCAAAATGAAAATGAGCTTGGATAAATGTAGAGGTGATTTCTGGAAATACCCTTCTTTTGTTAATACATTATACAGTAGGGATGGCTGTGGCATGGCTGCAAGATAGAGCAGACAAAGAAACTACCTGCTTGTCTGTGACCTCCAGATAGGCTCTAGATATCTGTTTGGACTAACTAAAAGGCTTTATGGTTAAACCTGTAGTCCTGCCAGGGACTCCTGGCTCTCTATCTTTACATTTTTGTGACAGGAAATAGACTGAACCCTGAATTTTACTTATTACGGGCTCTTGAAAAACAGAAATGGTGTCCATAAAATCAGTGGAATTCCTATTTGCACATAGGCATCTTTTCCAAGCTCTTACACGACCTATTTGTGCAAGTATTTTCTTTCCTTCCTTTTATCTTTTATTTTTAATGTTCAGGGAATGCTTTACAAGACTAATCAGCCATTGGGTTATCTAGGGGGAAGAATAGAATGCATATTTAAGACAATCAGTATAGATACTTTGCATTTTCTCATGAATTTTTCTGAATGACAGAGTAGTAGGTGTTTTGGTGGGGTTTTTTTTGTTTGTTTGTTTTTTTTTAATACTTACTATTTGGTCTAAAAATCAATATCTCTTGCAAAGGAATTTAGAAAAATGAAATCCGCATGTTGTGAAGGGATTGAAAGTGTTTCTGGGGATGGGAGCCCAGTCATTATTGTTTGCCAGCACTGTCCTTATTGCTTCAGGACACCTTTCTGTTTGACATATTTTTAATATATTATGGAATTAATGTTCACTATGATTTTTGTCATTCATCTCATGCTGATGTCAGTTGAAGTGTGGAAGCACACACTGGAAGGGCACAGTATGACTGTGAAAAATGGGTTGTGTTTTTTTTTGTTTGTTTTGTTTGTTTGTTTTTTAATTGGGTTGAAAATTGATTTTGAAAAAAGTAATGTTGGCCCAGTTTATCAAAACATCTGCAGGATTCAAGAACAGCTTGTTGACTGAGCTCAACAGCAGGAGAAGCTGTACTCGATCAGTTTTGCCCTCTTCAGCAGGTGAAATACCAGTTGATGGAAATTGCAATACATGGTTTCAGGGGACATGTGGATAATGTGTCCAGATGATAGCAACATCAACAAAGTATAGAAAAAAACATGGGCAGATGTTTAGCTTATTCTCTCTACATGGTTACATGTACTTAAATTCACTCTAATGGTGTTTATCTACTGTCACATTGTGGTTTGCTCTGTTACAGAAGAGGATTTTATGGTAGGCTGCTGATCTTACAAAACAGTCCACCTGTTGCAGCAGCCATATTTTGCAGTGTCTTAGCTGCAGATTTTTTTTCCTTTAAAAAAAAAACAAAACACCAGTCTTTCTTTCTGAACATTAGAGTGTTAGGTTTGTCTACAGTGGGAGGAGTTGCTTTTTGGTTTTGGAATATAGCAGGTTATTCTTGTTATGAGACTGTGTGCTTCAGACCTTCACAGACAGAAAGAAGATAATTTACACGCATTTCAAACTCTTTAAAAAATTATCTGTATCTAATTGAATTCTTTTTAATTTTGGTTTTTGTTTTCTATTGTTTGTGCCAGGAGTATAGTCAATTCTGAAATTACTAAAGTAGAACATTGACTAAAATTGATCAATAGAATATTAAAATGCATAAACAATAATTAAAAATATTTAGTCAGATTGTTGAATTTTGAGTCATTGTTCTTCAGGTCCACTTATGTTTAAATGAGTGGTGGTGAAACCACCTATCCTGTAATCAGGAGGTCCTGTTGTCAGTGTGCAGATATGGATACAGCATTCCATGTTTGTTACCTGTTTCGGTTTCTTCTGTCTTCACTGCCACTACTCAAATTCCTTAAAATTCCAATGGCTTGCAAATACAGATCTAGTGATTTGTAAGATTAATTAAAAAAAAATATTGAACTGTAGTTCAGATGCTGATGTGAGCATTTAAGGAAAAGGGATTTTATCTTGTATTTATTTAATGCAGCATCAATTTAGCATCTGAATCAAACAGCAAAATTTTAGTAAATAAGATCCAACATCTATTATGAGGCCTCATTATTCTGTATACATAGTAATGTTTCCAAATGGTGTTTTTTTTCTTCTTCCTAAACTGCTTGAAATGTTTCCCCGTTTTTCAACAGGCAGCATGTGCTGGTGTTTGTAATTAGATCCCTGGCATACAGTGGTCGTCATGAAAAAGTTAGCATTTTCAGTAGTTACGATGTCATGGTATCTGAGTTATCCAAAGCTTTCTCATTTCTAAATATGTAAAATTATTATTTAGATCACATAGTTTTTGTCATGCTAACCATTTTTTTCAGTGTTATTTCTCACAAGACTGCTTCTCAGGCTCAAGTTTGTTTCACTCTAAATAATTTCGTAGCTTTCATTTCAGTGGGTTTCTAACCCTAGAGAATTTTTTTAGGTGAAACATAGTTATTTGCTTGAAGTCCTGTGTCCAGAGCTGCGTGTACTTACCTGCTTCTGTGATACCTGTCATCCTCTCTTCTCAAGAAATAGATGAGCGTGGTAGCAAACATGCCCAAAGTAGTGGTGTATGTAATACCTGTCCATAAACTCACTAGCAGTTACAGAGCCTGTTTCACTGGTTTGAGAGGTGTGCTCTGTAAATTCAGGAAAGGAAACTAAAACCCTGTGTCAAACATGAAGTGAAAGAACAAAAGATAGGAACTGTTCTGCTGTGTGGAGGTGTGGAGCAGCTTAAATGGAACGGTGCAGATTTATAAGGGTTAAATTTTCAAAAACCTTCTCTCTTAAGTTGTATTACACTGATGTGGAGGGGGTTGCTCTTCCAAAATAGGACATGGTAAATGGTTAGAGACACTTTGTATTTTGATGTTGCTGTGCCAAACATTGTTGCAAGGTCTCTTGCCCGCTTTTCATGAATGTATTCAAGGGAGGGAATGCTGTATTTTTCTGTTTCTTGCTTTCTGACTTTGCTCTGCAGTGGACATGAGCCAGAGAAATGTCTCGGTCAATGCAGTCTTTTGTTTATAGAAATGAAGCAGAGTGACCAAAGTCAGTCCATCCCATTAAATTATTATTTTTCATGCTAATTTCAGTGACTTTGCTTTTGGAAATGTTATATACTTTGCCAGCCATGTAAAATGAAAAATAAGTCTTTACCAAATAGAAATAAAACTTGAGAAATGGGAAAGTAGCACAAAATTAGGAAAGCTTCAGTAAAGGTGAAATTTTGTTTAAAATGCTGACTTTGGTACACTAAATTTGTGCTTTCCCTTTTTAAGCCAAAGAGGAAATTACTTCATAAATTTCCAGCACTTGCTAGGTAATGTGTTTTATGTCACATTTTGCTTTGTAAGGTGGTTGGACAATTTAAAATAAGCAAGGAACACGCCCTGAAAATTAAGTAGTCTTTCTTCTATTCTTACAGTTTAGCATTGCCAAAGTTGCTGGTACTTGTGTATTCCAGGCTGCTGAGACTCTCCTGGAAAGGATCTGAATCAAAGGAGCCAGACTTATTAAGCACAGAGGCTTCTCAGGAGTACAGTGAGTGTAGCTTCTCAGGTGGAGTAGGGAAAGTTACAATTCTATATGGGACAGGCTATTACTGAAATTGGACAGTGTCCATGAACAGAGAGAAACGAACCTTACAACATAAGACATGATAGACCATCCCTCATCAATTCTGAAAATAGAATAATACTCTCAGATACAACTTCCCATATCCATTCCTAGCCCTCAGGCACACAAGGAAAAAGTTACAGCTGTCTCACTGGTCAGAATGGGAAAACTCACAGATACTCCCTCTTTTACTGCAGAGGTATTCTGGGAGGAAAAGTAATTTTAATGGCACAGAAAGTTAATTAGTACTGTCTCAAGACAGCTGTCTACTCACATTTTTCTCCTTTTGGGGTAACACATTTGCCTCAGTAACATTGGTAATGCAGACAAGGGTATGCCAGAAATGTGCCCTTGTGGCAAAGAAAGCCACCAGTATCCAGGGCTGCTTTAGGAGGAGTGTTCACCTCCCATCAGGGCAAGGGAGGTGATCCTCCCCCTCTGTTCAGCACTGGTGAGGCCATACCTGGAGAACTGGGTTCAGTTCTGGGCTTCTTGGTTCAAGACAGATATGGACATATTGGGTGGTGTCCAGCTAAGGGCCACTACAATGTTGAAGGAACTGGAGCATATCTTCTGTCAGGAAAGACTGGGAGAACTGGGAATGTTCAGCTCAGAGAAGAGAAGTCTCAGAGAGGATCTCATATATAAATACTTGAAGGGAGAGCGCAAAGAGGGAGTCAGCTTCCTTTCAGTGGTGCACAGAGACAGGACCAGAGGCAATGGGCACAAACTGAAACACAGGAGGTTCCCTTTGAACATGAGAAAACACTTTTTCAATGTAAGGGTGACCAGACACAGGTTCTCCAAGGTAGTTGTGGAGTCTTCCTTCTTGGGGTGATTCAAAAGCTGCCTGGACATCGTCCTGGACTGTTGGTGGTGCTGCTTAAGTGGGGTTGAACCAGATGACTTCCAGAGGTCCCTTCCAACCTCAACCCTCCTGTGCTTCTGTAAAGATGCCCGCTGTGTGTGATGACTGGCTATGTATGGTGCTGATAAATTGAGTCATGGTTTGTGAGCAGGTGGGGGATTGGAAATGGCAGGAGTCATCTTGCACCTTCGATATGTTGTGCAAGCATAGATTGCAATTCCAGATTCTCATTATTTCAAGCTATCCAAGATAATTCAGAAAAGTCACATTTAATCTAATTTCTGTCTCTTGGACGTTCAGCTGTGCAAATCATACAGCTTTGACAAAACAATCCCAACACATGCATGGCCCTGAGATGTTGAAAGTCCAGTTGAGACTTTGGTACCATACATTTGGTGATTTGTGAAGTAAAAACGAGGTTCTCTTGTGCTGTTTTAATTACTGGCAAGTGCACACCTCTACTTCCCCATATATCTGGTACAGAATTGCAGGCAACCCACTCTTGAGGACCTTGGAGGAGAAGGGAGCCAAGCACTTGCTGGGCTGTTGCAGATCTCCTTCCACTTACCTGCACATCTGGGCACTTGAACTGCTATATTTTGTTGTTTGAACCACAACAGTTCTCATCAGGCATGAAGGGAGATTTCCAGGTCACCTGTGCTCTTGGTCCCTCCCACGCCTCAGACTGCACAGCTGGCTTTGCTCCCACCCTTGATTTCTTAGGGTGTCTTGTCTAGGGAGATGGGAAGAAGCTATGCTGGGGCCTGCCGGTTCTCCTCACCTCCCTCCCTGACCAGTTTGGTGTGGTTTTCCTGATGCTGCTATGGAAACAGTGCCTGCAGTTTTTGAAGGGGAATATGTGTGGCATTCAGCTGCTGCCAGGTGTGGGGATGAGAGAGCCTGCATTTAACCCAATCCAAGTTCCCACTGTGCGGAGAAGACAGATATAAGAGAGGGCCAGGAGCAGAACAGATATGGCTCTAAACCACAGCTCAGAAACCATGGCTGGAAATAAATTCAACCCCCCTTTCTGCTATTAACTTGGTTTAAAATACTAAATTTTAAATTCAGCAATTCCAGCTTGTTTTTTTTACTTTGCCTTTCTTTTTCAGTACTATGATACCATGAACCAGTCTATTCTGAAATGGGAGTTGCAACTCCAACCTGCTTGTTCTGCACTTGGGGTTGGAGGCTTTAGTAATGTGCGTTGTATGTGCCAGGTCTTGGACAAAACCATTGGGAGTATCAACACTGCTGTAAGGTTCCTGCATTCATCACTCAGGAATAGAGAACAATTTTGATCACTATGTTTTGCTGTAACAAAGGCTTGGATTTCAGAGGACTTCTGCAATAATGTCAATGAAATATTGACAGTCATAGATTGCAGTCATAGAACAATTTGATTAATGCATTATTTTCACTTTCTCTTTCTCTCTTTTTTCTTTTTTTATTTTTTCTTTCTTTCTTTCTGTCTTTTTTCTTTCTTTTTTCTTTCTTTTTTCTTTCTTTTTTCTTTCTTTTTTCTTTCTTTTTTCTTTCTTTTTTCTTTCTTTTTTCTTTCTTTTTTCTTTCTTTTTTCTTTCTTTTTTCTTTCTTTTTTCTTTCTTTTTTCTTTCTTTTTTCTTTCTTTTTTCTTTCTTTTTTCTTTCTTTTTTCTTTCTTTTTTCTTTCTTTTTTCTTTCTTTTTTCTTTCTTTTTTCTTTCTTTTTTCTTTCTTTTTTCTTTCTTTTTTCTTTCTTTTTTCTTTCTTTTTTCTTTCTTTTTTCTTTCTTTTTTCTTTCTTTTTTCTTTCTTTTTTCTTTCTTTTTTCTTTCTTTTTTCTTTCTTTTTTCTTTCTTTTTTCTTTCTTTTTTCTTTCTTTTTTCTTTCTTTTTTCTTTCTTTTTTCTTTCTTTTTTCTTTCTTTTTTCTTTCTTTTTTCTTTCTTTTTTCTTTCTTTTTTCTTTCTTTTTTCTTTCTTTTTTCTTTCTTTTTTCTTTCTTTTTTCTTTCTTTTTTCTTTCTTTTTTCTTTCTTTTTTCTTTCTTTTTTCTTTCTTTTTTCTTTCTTTTTTCTTTCTTTTTTCTTTCTTTTTTCTTTCTTTTTTCTTTCTTTTTTCTTTCTTTTTTCTTTCTTTTTTCTTTCTTTTTTCTTTCTTTTTTCTTTCTTTTTTCTTTCTTTTTTCTTTCTTTTTTCTTTCTTTTTTCTTTCTTTTTTCTTTCTTTTTTCTTTCTTTTTTCTTTCTTTTTTCTTTCTTTTTTCTTTCTTTTTTCTTTCTTTTTTCTTTCTTTTTTCTTTCTTTTTTCTTTCTTTTTTCTTTCTTTTTTCTTTCTTTTTTCTTTCTTTTTTCTTTCTTTTTTCTTTCTTTTTTCTTTCTTTTTTCTTTCTTTTTTCTTTCTTTTTTCTTTCTTTTTTCTTTCTTTTTTCTTTCTTTTTTCTTTCTTTTTTCTTTCTTTTTTCTTTCTTTTTTCTTTCTTTTTTCTTTCTTTTTTCTTTCTTTTTTCTTTCTTTTTTCTTTCTTTTTTCTTTCTTTTTTCTTTCTTTTTTCTTTCTTTTTTCTTTCTTTTTTCTTTCTTTTTTCTTTCTTTTTTCTTTCTTTTTTCTTTCTTTTTTCTTTCTTTTTTCTTTCTTTTTTCTTTCTTTTTTCTTTCTTTTTTCTTTCTTTTTTCTTTCTTTTTTCTTTCTTTTTTCTTTCTTTTTTCTTTCTTTTTTCTTTCTTTTTTCTTTCTTTTTTCTTTCTTTTTTCTTTCTTTTTTCTTTCTTTTTTCTTTCTTTTTTCTTTCTTTTTTCTTTCTTTTTTCTTTCTTTTTTCTTTCTTTTTTCTTTCTTTTTTCTTTCTTTTTTCTTTCTTTTTTCTTTCTTTTTTCTTTCTTTTTTCTTTCTTTTTTCTTTCTTTTTTCTTTCTTTTTTCTTTCTTTTTTCTTTCTTTTTTCTTTCTTTTTTCTTTCTTTTTTCTTTCTTTTTTCTTTCTTTTTTCTTTCTTTTTTCTTTCTTTTTTCTTTCTTTTTTCTTTCTTTTTTCTTTCTTTTTTCTTTCTTTTTTCTTTCTTTTTTCTTTCTTTTTTCTTTCTTTTTTCTTTCTTTTTTCTTTCTTTTTTCTTTCTTTTTTCTTTCTTTTTTCTTTCTTTTTTCTTTCTTTTTTCTTTCTTTTTTCTTTCTTTTTTCTTTCTTTTTTCTTTCTTTTTTCTTTCTTTTTTCTTTCTTTTTTCTTTCTTTTTTCTTTCTTTTTTCTTTCTTTTTTCTTTCTTTTTTCTTTCTTTTTTCTTTCTTTTTTCTTTCTTTTTTCTTTCTTTTTTCTTTCTTTTTTCTTTCTTTTTTCTTTCTTTTTTCTTTCTTAGGAAAAGGAGCAGACATAAAAATTAATCAGTTGGAAAAACACCAAGCTACTAAGAAAGCTCAAATGAAAAAAAAAAAGAGCACTAGATTGGTACAAAAGGGGCAAACTTCCAAAGAGAAATACAGAAATACTGCTTCAGTGTGCAGAGATGCAATTCAGAAGGCAAAAGATCATCTGGAGCTCAAACTAGCAAGAGATAACAGCAGTAACATAAACAAGCACGTATGTTAGTTAGGAAGCAGTAGAAAGATGTAGGCCTGCTGCTGAATGGAGGAGGGCCAGCAACTTCATTAAAAGATGGCACAGGAAAGGCTCAGGCACTCAGTCTGTCTTCACAGATAATGTCAGGTCCCAAAACTCTACCAAGAAGCAACAACAAAGCAATTGGCAAATCACTGATAGTAGAGGGGGGGTCACCTGAGGGACCATCTGTACAAAGGGTTTAGGACAACTGTCCACTGCCAAGTGTATGCAGCCAACTATCTGCCACATCCAACATCCACAGCCAGACAGCTATCAGCTGGACACTTCTACAACCCCTTCCCTCCACCAGGGTGACTGTAGGCCAGTCAGCAGATGTTGCTCATTCAGCACCATGAACAGAAGTGTATTCAGCATCATGACCAGAGTGTTGAGGAGTAGGCAGCTCTGCTCACAGTGCTCTGACTTTTGCATGGGAACTGTGTATATATAGGGTAGTTAACAAAAAACATTTTATAGAAGGAACATTGAGCAAATAAAATTAAAGAACATCAAAACACAGTTTTTATAAGTGATGTTCAGGATTGTGACCTGAAACAAGCTGTTCATAATGCTTTTCATTGAGTTGCCTTTATCTCACCATTAATTTTTCGTGTTACTTGAGCTCCTCTGTAGAAACAGTTTTCATGCAGAAATGAGACACCTGCTCCCAGGGGTCTTGTCCCTGGTGCTGAAGGAGCACCACCTGTCCATGGATGTACAGTTGTCCTGGTGGAGAGTCAGTGTTGTAGAAGTGTCCAGTGGTCAGCTGATGACATTCAGTTGTCCCTTTCCACTGTACAAATTGCACAGGTACATCTCTGTGACCTGGTAGAATGCAACTGAGGGTGCTGAGAGAGTTGGGTGATATCTTCACAATACTACTTCTTAACATCTTTGAAGGGTCATGGAAGTAGGGGGAAATCCTGTATGCCTGGAAAAGGGCAAATATTAGAGTCACCTATAAAAAGGCCAGAAAGGTAGATTCTAGGAAGCTACAGAAAAGTCAGCCTTAGATTTCTGGGAGAAGGTATTGAACTCATAGAAGCATTTCTAGTCAGTTGAAAAGCATGTGAAGTTAGGACTGGTTTTGCTCTATGAGGTTCACCTTCTGCTTATCTGCAGGGAATTTCATCTCCTATTTTGTGTCCTGCTTTTTCAGCCTGTGCAAACTTCCTTCTGAAATTTTCTGTTGATGCCCTTCCCCCTTAATCTCTTGCATAATTTTGTATTGTTGCCAAACTTGGTTCACTCCTTGTTTCAAGTCATTTATGTATGCATTGAATAGTATGGAGCAGAGAACCAGAACTTCACTGGTGGACACTTTCAAATCTGAGAATTTACCATGTATTTCTAGTCTCAGCCTCCTATTTAGGAAAGTACTTATCTATACAGAAGCTTTCTGAAGAAGTAGTTCATGTTTGTCAGTATCACCTAATTCTGTTACATATTATAGGCTCCACTAATTTGCTGGATATAACTGTCTGGCTTGATACTTTGTAGTCTTATTGATCTTCCTGGAAACAGAGTTGCATTCCAAGTCTTTCAGTTCTCAGGTACTACATCTGTTTTAAGCTATGTATTTTTTAGTTTCTGCAGAACTCTTGAGCAAACACCATCTGATCTTCCAATTTGTTACTGATTTGTTTTTTTTTTTTTTTTGTCAGGATGTATCTTGGTCTAGTTTACAGTTGCTTCAGTTTCAGGCAGGTCATCTCATAAGACTCTCTCAGTGAGTTCTTAGCATGAGAATTTCCCATGTAATAGCAGAAGCCTTTCTAAAGGATTAATTTAGTTTCTCTTCAATGAACCGTTTTATATCCTGATCACCCAATGCCTCTAAAGACTCTCCAGGCAGCTTCTTGCTTTCAATGCATTTGAAAAAAGTTTTGTTGTTTGCTTTGATAACTTTGGCTATTTGTCCCTTAGAACCATGTTATGCTGTCCTGTGTGTTTATGTTTAAACCTGTCAGTATTTGTGGTCCATTCTTACTTTGAAGATGTTTCTAGTGACTTCCTTTGCCCTCCTGTTTAACTGTATTAACTTCTTTTTGTTATGTCTTAATCATTTTCTTGTCTGTATTGCCTCTCCATTTCCAGTATCGAGGCATCAAGTAGTTTCCATGCTGCCTATGAGGGCTTAACTCTTAGCTTTACACAAACTTTTTGGTTTTGTTTTGTGGGTTTTTTTGTTACATTTTTCTGTGTTTATGTAACTGCCAACTGGCAGATTTTCTGCCTTCTGTAGGGATGTGCAGTCTGAGCACAGAATGATCACTTAAAGAATGGCTTCTTAGGTGCATGACTTCAAATCATATTTTGTGCATTACGTGAGAGCAAGTCAAGAACTGTGTCTTTTCTTGTGGGCATCCTAAGCAGCTGTGATAGTATAAAAGAAATAACTCTATGTGCCTTGTCTCTCTGTTGCCTTTTGGGGTTTTTATTTGTTTGTTTGTTTGTTTTGACTATACAAACTACAAGGGTAAGTGAAAACTCCCAGAACTATTGCATTCTTTACCCTTCTTTCAAAATATGTCTCTTGTCTTGGTGGACATACAGTAGTGCCAACTCCATACTGTTTCAACCCATACAAGTTCTTTTTATTCAATGATATTATTTATTTATTTTAATTCTCAGCTTTTTGTCTAAATACTAAGAATGTTATCCTGAACTGCATGTTCCTTACCTATTTTTTTTCAAACAGGTGATTTTTAGACTATAATTTCATTATAAAAACCTTTTTGCTTTGTTAAAAATATGACATATTCATACCAGAAATTAGAAGAATAAGATCGTAATGATACTTCTTAAAACTAATATTTTCAATACTAATTGCTTTTCTCTTTCATAAGTGTCTCTATTTGACTGAGGTTTGACAACAACACTCTTGATCCCCTCCTTCTCCCAGCCAGGTAGAGAAGGAGAGAGAGAAAAAGAGAGAGACTTTGCTGGATTGAAAACTAAACTACACACCTTGAATTAAACACTAATGATAGAAGAAAATACATACAATTATATACGAATGTGTTCAGGAAATGTACAAAACCCCTCTCATCTCCTCCCGCCCCCAGCAATTCTCACAGCACTCTCCTGAGTTGCGAACAGTCCCTAAAAGTCCCAGAGCTGCTGCTGGAGAAAGCACAGAGTGATGAGGGTCAGGAGAGCTCGAGCCGGGGGGTCGACGGTGATGGATGGATGGAATCCTTCCTGGACACTGGCCATGGATGGAAGAGAAGGGAAGAAGAAGGAAGGAAATTGTTGTCTGTGATCTCAGACCTTCCTCTGAGCTTACGTAGATATATGGAATGGAATATCTCTGGACAATTTTGCTGTCTGTCTAACTCAGCCTCGTACAGGAGGGATCATAAATCTCCCCGTAGTGTCTGAGCCAGCAGAGTAAAGGTGTGACCTTGAAGACCCAGCAGTTAGAAAAACATTCCACTGTTATCAGCATTAGTTGGAACACTCTGCTACTAGTTGAAAGAAAGCTTACTGAAGGAAAAAGAAAAAAATCAGTAGAAGGAAAACTGGCTTCATCCTGGCTCAAACGAAGACAATAAGGAACAATATGAATCTGTTGGGAATTTTCTGAATCTATGGTATTTCTGCAGGGTAGCCAGAAAAGGAATAAATTGCCTAATCATTTTACTAGTTCTCTTCTTTGTAATAAAAGATGTAATTAAAGAGGAAAGATTGAAAAGCATAGTTTGGGCTATTAAAGTTAGCTGTTGCTGCCAGAGAATCATCTGTAAGACAAACTATGCAAATCTCAAGGGTTTGCAGTCCTTGAGTTGAAATGTTTTAGTCTGAGCTGTTTGAAAGCCTATTCGTTTGGTTGGTTGGTTTGGGGTTTTGGGTGTTTTTTGTTTGTTTGTTTGTTTTTGGTTTTGTTTTTCCTTAATCCATAATAGAATTAGAAATAAATTAATTATTTGACTAATCAATGTACTGTGTTGTAGAATAGTAGAAAAGTTTATGAACATCCCTGTATTTGTGCAAAATTTCCTTAAGAGTTTTATTGTAGTCCTCTATGTATTGGAAAGCGCATCCATAGGTGGTTAGTGTAGCAAACTGAGTCTTGGAAGTATACCAAAAATAGTTTCTAAGGGTATTAGTTTTCATGCAGTAGGTTGTCCTCAAAAAAATTGTATAAGCCTTTCTTGCTTTGTTAGATAACTTCTGAATCCCTTACTAACATGCTAATGACTAGCTGTTTAATAGCTACTCATGGCAATATTCAGATCTAGTATCCTAATTAATTCAGAGATTCAAGGATAATTGCAAATTGTGGAGTCTGTTCTTGGTAATGCTGCACGGACTGTCTATGTATGGATTAATCAATCTCTCTTACAAGGCAAGGAAAATCAAAAGAGAATTTGTTCACCAGAATAATTTCTCTAATGGAAGTAGGAGAAGAGGAAGAGACTAGATACCTCCAATCTCTTAGACCATTCTTGACAAGTGTAAAACTGATGATTTATAATGCTGGCTCTCCACCAGTATGCAATGCCTAGGATGGCAAGTATCTTCAAAGCTCTGAAAGGTAGAACTAGTGTATGAATAGGGAACTGCAGAATCCCATGGAAAAAAATCCTGTAGAAAGCTTTAGATCTCTAAACATGTAGATAGACTACATGCAAAGAGTTGTGTGTTATTGGTATCCACAGTATGTATGTGGACACCTTTGTAGCTATTGCTAGCATCTTGGCATCATGCCTGTAAGACTGCAGATCTGATCAGAGAAGAGAGTGAGACTAGAACCTGAGTGTGTAATCAGAATTAAAAAAAAGTGTTTTCTAGGTGCTTCAATATCAAGAACATTTTTTAAAAATTCAATTTTTGAAACCATGTTATTTCAAAGTATCTTCCAGCTGCAGCAGGACTGCTTTGCTCTTTTCAGAACAAAATTACCCTACAGATATGTATTGGAAAATCAAAGTAAAAGGCATCAGTCCACAGTTCTGTCTCATATATTAGATTTGCTGAACACACAAAGGCAGGCTCCAAAAACTGCCACTGTATATGTAGTTACCCTTTTCCACTTAGATGCAGTAAATCTGTGTGCCTGGAAAACTGAGAATAAACAAGAATTACAAGCTTGGGACAATGTAACACTGAAGAGTCAGAGTCTGCAAATAAACTTCAACTCTGTTTCTCTCACTCTTCTTGGACAAGATCCACCGTCTCTGTGGTTTTGTGTTTTGTTTTTTTTTCTCCCACATTGAGTTTTACAATCAATAACAATATGTCCTAAATCAAGTAAAAACTACTGAGTTAGAGAGTAATTTTATCTTGCATCCTCCTTAAATTGCTGCTGCAGAGGGTGAAGAAGCAAAAGTATGAGATTAGAAAGATCTTAGGAGTTCTGATCCTGTCCTAACACTCTAAGGCTTTTACTTGTACTTTATTGCTTTGGGAACTGAGGTAGTTTGGATGGGAGGAAGTGGAATAGCACAGCAATCATGGTGGGTGATAAACCATTGTGGATGTTGGCAAGGGATGCAAAAACAAGTGAGAATAAGAAAGGACTGAGCTAAAAGACTAAAGCTGAATACAAAACAGAGAAGAAAGAATGGGATAAAAAAGGACTAGGCAATTTGTAACAGAAAAATGGAGATAATTTGAATAACTTTGGTGATTGTGCTGGAGAAGAAATAATACAATTTCCCTAGGAACAGAAGTCCATGCAATTGGGCAATGTGCCTTCAGAGTGCAAGGCTTGCCTGTAACTCACAGAGGAACAGGGCAATGTGCCTGGAGAGCTGAAACATTCAACTGAATGTGATTGTGACCTCATTTGTATGAGGGCCCTAAAAATAGAAAATAAAATAGAGTTTGATTTCTAGAAAAGTTTTTAAAAGCATGAAATGAACTTCTTTGAAGTTATCTTAAATGAAAAAGGAGGGATAGTTTATTTTTAAGCACCATAACTGGCCAAATAATTTCTTTACCCCATAAATATTCCATATGTATACTAGCCCAGATGCCATGCTCGTATGTTGTGAAGAAGCATGGGATTGCTAAACCATTTGGATCAGGTGAAAGAATAAGCTGGAGAAATACAGATTCAGACTGATAAAATGCTAGCACTTACATCAAATCAAATGTGTCTTTATGGAGGCATGATGATCTTCAGAGAGTTTGACAGCCACTGATCTCTAATCCATAATACGGATTGCCATAAAGCCTTGGAAAAATTTCAGAACTCATCAGTTCTAGGATCATGGAAAAAATAGGTTAAAAGCATCCTCTACAGTTCTGATCCAAGCAGGTCTAGCTTACATGTTAAATCAGATGTGCAGTTGACTTCCAGAATCTCCAAAAATGGAGATTGTACAACCTGCCTGAGCAATGTGTTCTAGTGTTTAACCACCCTTGCTGTGTTGTTTGGTTTTGCAGTTTGTTTGTTTGTGGGTTTTCCCCTTGTATCCGTCAGAAACTTGTGACTGTTCTCTTATTTACTTTTTACATATCACAAGAGTCTGAAATTCTCAATGTCGAAGGGGAGATCAGTGATGAGTGGCATCGTCTTTCCTGGCAACATGGATGGTGCAATCGAGTGCACCTTCAGCAAGTTTGCCAATGACACCAAGCTGTGTGGTGTGGTTGACACACTGGAGGGAAGGGATGCCGTCCAGAGGGACCTTGACAGGCTTGAGTGGTGGGCTGGTGCAAATTGTATGAAGTTCAACAAGAGCAAGCGAAAGGTCCTGCACCTGGATCAGGGCAATTACAGAGCACAAATACAGGCTGGGCAGAGAATGCCTTGAGACGGGCCCTGAGAAGAACAACTTGGGGGTGTTGGTTGGTAAGAAGCTCAACATGAGCCGGCAGTGTGCTCTTGCAGGCCAGAAAATCAACCGTATCCTAGGCTGCACCAAAAGAAGTATGGCCAGTAGGTCAAGGGGGGTGATTCTCCCCTTCTACTCTGCTCTTGTGAGACCTCACCTAGAGTACTGTTTCCAAGTTCTGCAGCCCTCAACACAGGAAGGACATGGAGCTGTTGGGGCAAGTACAGAGGAGGGCAGTGTAGATGATCAGAGGTCTGGAGTACTCCTATGAGGAAAGGCTGAGAGATTTGAGGCTGTTCAGCTTGGAAAAGAGAAGGCTTCAGGGAGACCTTATAGCAGCCTTCCAGCACTTGAAGGGGGCCTACAGGAAAGCCGGGGAAGGACTTTTTTTTAGGGCATGTAGTGATAGGGCAAGTGGTAATGGTTTTAAACTGGAAGAGGGGAGATTTAGGTTAGACATTAGGAATAAATGCTTTAGTGCAAGAGTGGTGAGACACTGCTTTTGAACAACCTTATCTAGAGGAAGATGTCCTGGCCCATGCAGGGGGTTTGAAACTAGATGATCTTGAAGATTCCTTCCAGCCCAAACCATTCTTCAGCTCTGTGATGTCTTTACTATAATTCCCCTGTTAAGAAGTAAACATGTGCGTTTAGATTCTCCCTGGACTTACTCTTCTCCATGTTAAACAAACCAAATCCCTCCAGCTTCTTGTACAGTGTGTTCTTCAATCGTCTAACCATCTTTGTGGCCCTCTGCTTGTCTTCTGAATCTTCTCATGTCTCTTGTCCTGGTGGCCCAAAACCAGGCACTGTACTCAAGATGCAACTTCAGGAGTACCAAGTAAAAGAGAATAATTACTTCTTTGTTTTGCTAGTGACTCTTATGCTAGTGCAGTGAAATAAGTGGTTGGCTGTCATAACTACAGGAATGCGCTGTTGAGTCGCAGCTAGTTGTCCACCAGACCCTCATGTCCTTTCTGTGGAGAGGCTGTAATGCTACATGGGATTCCATCCTCCATGCAGGACTTTTTATTTTTCTTTCTTGATCTTCATTACGCTACCATTGGTCTGTTCCTCTAGCTTATCAAGGTTTCTGTAAATGGTTGTCCTGCCAATGTATGAATTACTTCCTTCAGATTGATGTTACCTGTGAACTTGCAGTTTCATATAGGTATGGTCATAGCTGCTAACAATTCTTTTAAATTATTATTTTTTAAAAAATCTTACTGGTATTTTGGCCTCCATTAAGATCCTACAAGAACACATCCACTACTGAGTTTCTGAATTTGCTACCACTCTGCTCATCTGATTTTTACCTTGCTGTGAGCTTTTACCCCTCTCCCCTGTGTTATTCAGTGAAAAGGAAGAAGGAAACAATATAGTGAAAAAAGGTAAGAGCAGTACAGTTGAAAACACAAACAATGGAGAAGTAGAGAAGCTGAAAAAATCAAGTGGTACATTCTGAAGCTCAGTTTTGAAGCTTCTGAACAACACTGGGTGTCACATTGGTAGAGGCATTGCTAGTGATGTTTTCATCCTGTTTGAAAACATCAAGACATTCTGTTTTCTTTCTAGTTACATGGTGGGCTGTCAGGTCTGGTTTGTATCTGATGCTTTCCCTAGATTTCTGCCAAGTTAAACTTCCCTAGGTTTTGCTGTTTTCCTCAAGAAGTATGTATCCCAATTTTAGTTGCTCACATGTGTCCAGTACAATACATTAAGAATAGTTTGTGTCCAACACCATTTTAAATATTGGTGTCTACTTGGAGTTTATAGTTGTGCCAGGATTATGCATGATGCCATAGGATGTGCATGACTACTTGTGAGACTGAGGTACGTTTTTTCTTGTTTAATAGGTTACAAGATAGAGCCAGTGTTGTACATTCCTACAGCCTATGTACTTGAGGAAATTCTGTGGTTTCTAAGATACTCTGATGAAAGACTTCGGTCCAGGAAATTATTTGTTTGTATAGCTATAATCAGGCTTTTATTATTAATCTCACTGGGGATTCCCAGCCTTACCTTAGTGCTGTTATTTGTGCGTATTGGAAGATTCAAGTGATCATCAGTGCACCAATTTGGTTTTGTGTAGTATATTTACAAAAATCAAAGGGTAAATGCTTTTTCTCTTTTCTTGGTATGACCTTGAGATTCTTGGGAATTAAACAGATCCACAAGGCTGTTCAGCCTAAATTTAAGTGTTTTTTATGTTGGTTTGTTTGTTTGGTTTTTTTGTATCTGCTGCCTTTTAATATCCCTACTGATTTTGCTGTGTCTTCAGCTCAGCATTAATACACATCTGTCTGTGAAAGGACTGAAGGATTAATTTAAGATTGCAAAGGATAGAGAAAAGTGAGATCATCCCTGAATATAAGCCAAATTTCTTTTAACCTTTTACCTTTCCCAACATTCAAATGAGTCAGTACAGACCACACAGCATATACAAAGCATAAAAATAACCCAATACTCTCTTATTTGGTATGCCTTGAGTTCAGAAGATTGTAACCTGTGTTAAGGTTGTGAAGATTTCCATCAGGCTTATTCAATTTCTGGACTACTGTGAAGCACATGACCTGACTCAAATCTTATATAATGGTTGAACTTCTGGTGGCTGCAGAGGGTAGGTAAAACATAAATCTCATACTGAAAAGATAAATATGTCCAGTTGCTATCTATGGAGTAATGAGTATTTTTACAAAAAAAACCTTCATGATAGTGGACAAATGCCACTTTTAAACATAAATTGCTTCAAGTCTTAGCAGATACATACTCTTATTATAATTTCAAATAAATGAAAGTTATCTTGAAGTTCCTCCCATTCCAAGCAGCTCTCTTGAGTGATTTCTCTGCATTGCTCTCATCATTACCTCTAATTTTTCTGTTGGCTTCCTGCTCCCGCACCCTTTATGGTGATAAGAACTGCCTGACCAGTCATTTCATTTTGAGGGCTTTTGCATGTGCACTTGCATCGGCATGTTTGCCCTTGAAGCTGCACTTGATGTGGCATTAATTAAATTAATTTGAATGTTGCAGTGTAGTTTCTGCAGTTCTTCGTTTTGGTTTGTCTTGACAACAGATTTGCATAATCAGTGGGTAGGAATTTGTTTTTAATTTTGATGTTTCGATTATCTTGATTCAGATAAATAATAGAAGGTTGTGAAGATAACATGGCGTGAACTGGTGAAGATAATTGTTAACAGAACAAGACAAATGATGGAGTCAGGTTCAGTGGTTATTTTTAAAAAATGTAAGCAAATATTATTTCTAGTTTCTGTCTTCCTGCATTGTGACAGCTGCTTGAAATCTAAACATATGGATTTATTCAAATTTTAGTCACTCTCACTGCTTCCTGAACAAAGAGAAGGAAGCTTATTAATTGGTTTTCTGCCAGGGACTCTTGATATGGAGGGGCAGCAGACTCTCCCAACTCTTAAATTATTTTCTTCTTTCATTCCAAAGGCAACCCTGTGGGCCCACACCTTTTTCATCACATGAGGGAATACCTAACACATTTGTTTGTTAAAATTAGTGTAGAGGATAATTCTGAAGTAATAATTGTTTAGCTCTGCCCTTTCACATATTCCAACCCACCTCCCTCCCCCCCTTTCATTTTGTTCCTTCCATCCCTAATTTCTGATGACACATGACAGAAGACAATTGAGAAGTAGCAGCAATTTAATCAAGCTAGTAATAAAGTTACTGTTCACCTATTCTAGCCATTTTCATGTATTAGAAACCCAAGCTTATTACTTTCTTAAGTGATCCAGCACATATCCTGCTTGAGAAGGAACATATACACAACCTTCCCTTTCCAGTCATATCTGCAGGGTCGGACTTAAATAATGTGGGCAGTGAAACCAAAAAACACTGATGTCTACATCTTAAGAAAAGCAGAGGTCCTTCAATAAGGGACCAGTTTTATATGTAGATATATATAGACAGATTGCTTAAACTGATCTCTTTTTTTGGTATTTTTTAAGCATAAGAATTTGTATAATAGGACTGAAAGAGATTAGTGGAGGATGAGTTGTGAAGTATGCTTGGAAATGAAAGAAAGATGGAATAGAGAAAAGAGTAAATGGGAAAGAAAGATAGATGACAGAATCAAGAGTAGAAAAGAATATTCTGGAGGCTAGAATAATGAGCAAAAAATATTCTGTAGACAAAGTAATCATGACATAAGGGTGTTAGCTGGGAAAAGTAGTCAACCATAGTGATTAACTGAATATGAAACAAAATATATGAGATATACTGTCTATATAGTAGAAGAAAATAAAAGGCAGAATAATATTTACTCTTCTAGAATTTCAATAAAATTGTTTTGGAGGCATTGCTATATGTAGTTGACTTGGCATGCTAGAGACAAAAGGGAGCTTCACCTGCTACTCACAGTGCAGGAAAGAAGTCATTCCATGCCAATAACAAGAGAAGCAAAGGGAAATTATCCATCTGAAGTAGGTAGAGCAACCACCAGCCTTCTTCTGTTTCAGTTATGGTTTGCCTTGTTTCAGAGACTTGAAAAATCTAGTGCCTCCATTTAAGCTTGGCTTCATGGTTGGAGATTTCAGATAGCAGATAGGATGAAGACTTTTGAATTCTTCTCTCTACTCTCACCATTCATTCCTTTCTCTCAAATGACAAGTTCTTCAGTGGCACTTGGTAGATGTAAGTCATGACCCAAGTAATTTCCAATGCTGTTTTACTACTAGGCAAGAAATTGCTGGGGAGTTATTTAAGGGATTCTCTCCCATACCTCTGTATTATAGGGATGATTTTTTTGAAAGACAAAAAATAAAAAAAAAAAAGAGAGAGAGAACTGGTGCATTTATGTGGACACAGGAGTAATTCAACAAGTAGATTCTCAAAAAATTTTTTCTTCAGCCTTCAGCAAACCCAAAGAAAAGGGATACAAGAGCTGTTTCTATTTACCTATTAAAATGACTTCATGTAAATATGACCAAAAAAAAAGGGCATCAACATTTGGCAAATTTACAACAAACATAATTCCCTAAAATTGTTTCAATTTTGTATTTGAGAAAACTACTGCTACCTTATGTGAGAAATATAGCTCTTTAAGGAGTAGTGGGGATTTTACTTGTACTGGCTTGTTTTGGTTTGGGTTTTTTTCTTTGTTTAGGGGTTTTTTTTCCTTCTTTCTTTTAATTAAAATATAATCTCTTGTGTATAACACCAGAAACTCTTTAGCAGTAGGTTTATAAGTTCTGTGGATAAACCTTATCTGATGGGACTGGTTTGGTTTCCTTGAGAGAATAAAAGGAAATGCATTCAATTACTAGTAGGATTTTTAACATGGCTTTTGTCCAGATCTACTTGAGTTTCCACTCTGCACATCATTAAGTGCAGAAATCAAACTGCGTTCTGTCCATAACAACACATCTTCAGTTTATTTCACTGTAGTGTAATGTGAATTATGTCTTTTTGAGGACAAAAGCTTTTGTTACCGTAGGTCTAAATTGCTTAATGTATTCCTGATAAACTGGCTCGTTCTATGACATATATTGTTAGAGTGAATGAAGGAATGCATAGGTGTTACCACAAAAGATTGAACGATGAATGTGTTTGAAAAGAAAAAAAACACCAAAACCCACAAAACTTTCTTATAATATACTAACGGTTCTTACACAAGTAATAATTTTATGTGCTGAAATTCCATCTGAATCTCAAGATAAGTGAAAACAAATGGTTAAATTTATTTTTTCAGGAGCTGCAGTTTGAGAGACTGACTCGAGAACTTGAGGCTGAACGTCAGATTGTAGCTAGCCAGCTGGAGAGATGTAAGCTTGGATCAGAAACTGGAAGCATGAGCAGCATTAGGTAACGTACGAATTGTTAATTTCTTTGTAATGAGATTAGTTTTGTTGCTGTTATGAATTACCACTGAGAACAAGATCAATCATCTTTTGGTAAAGAAATTATACTCCAGGGAGCATGAGTTTTTTAGTAGAGTTTGAAAATCTGCATTTTGATCTGCTTTTTAGAAAAGACAATTTCAAGAAGAGGCTTAATTTTATATGACTTGGTGTCTTGTTTGTCCAGCAATAATATAATAGTCACATTTGGAATTAATTGATTTGCTGTAGTCTGAATGGATGAACAGCAAAACAACTTCTACAAATACAGATGTAATGTTCAGCCAGAGCTTTTTAACTTCATATTTGCAGAGATGTTTTGATAGGTTTTGTGAACCAATTTTATCATCATTTCATCATTCAAAGTATTAAAAGCTTTAGAGATAATTATTTAAGCTGCTAACCTGACATCAAAATGGGATTATAAGGTATGAGTCACTCTCATTTTTTAAACATTGGCTTTCTTAAATCTATGAAGTTGTTCTGGTACATTGTTTGGACGACGGTGAGTTCATTTAAGAAATTGTAACAAAAGGAAGCTGAGCTCTTGGTCAGTTTAGTGCAAATAAAGATTTCATAGTTTTGAGCTTCTTGATACTAGTTTTTGTTTTCTCAGGTGAACCTAATAAATGAAAGATTATAGTACTTGAGTTTCAAGGATCAAGAAAAAAATATGTTGTGTAGACATGACTTCTGGTTTTACCAGTGGAAATATTAAGTGTGATCTTTTGAATACATAAGATAAAGTATAATATGCTGAGCTTAGTGCCAAGTTTTGTGTTATACTAGTACAAAAACTAAAAAAAATACCACATTGGAATAAACACTTCCTGAGTTTAAGCAACTCAGACTACGTTTCAATCAAAGATATGATTGTTTTCCATTATAAGTAGGACATAATTATTCAGTTGCAACAAAAATACTGAATATAGCAGTTCAATTAAAATTCAACCACAAGTTGAATATTTTGACTACTAACCTCTTTGTAGAATAAACCAGTACCTAGAATAACAGGAGATTTCCTTTAAATGTTTGATGTCTGTAATTTGCCTCCAAAATGTTTTACATGTGAGAGTTTGAAACTTCTAGCATTTCAACTAAAAACATTTTAAGAAATACTTGAAACACTGTTGTCCAGAAGATAACATCAAAAGCTTTCAATTAAATAGCTGTTCTTAGACTTGGGAAGTGATTTAAAAAGGAAATCAATCATGATCTAATATTGTTTGCGTTGGGTCATTGTTTCTCCTGCATTAAATAAGCTTTAATTTTCTGCTAGTTTTAAAAATACTAAATCATTATAGGAGGGAACAGAATTAATACAAATATTGTCAAATAGCAATCTGGCTGCTGTGCTGACTTCAGTGCTCATTCAGATTTGAGAATGTTTCTTTGACGTAGTATAGTGAGGCAAAGACTTGGAAGATAAAGAATCATGTAGTGGAATAGCATGTGTTAAGAAAAAAAAAGTATGTAACTTTTTTAAGTCTTTTGGAGTCTGTGAGGGCAGAAGAGGCTTTCTTGAAAATATTTATTTTCATAGTTATGACCCTCTGTGAAGCTAAACTTTTTGGACGTACCTGCTTTAGAAGGAGGAGATTATTTCCATGGTGAATGTTAAATGACCTAAAATAAGTTTCTTACTGATACAGGGAAATTTGAATGTTCTGTCTTTATTTTATTCAGCTACTGAATAATTACTTCATTGTTTCAACCATGCTGTTCTGGCAGAATATAACTAAAATCAGAACTTAAAGCTATTTTTGCTGAGCTTTTATTGGTCAAGAGCTTTTTAAAACAAACTTTACATTAATTACATTTATTTTAAACACTTTCATTATTCAAAGTGAAATCCTACTTGTAAGTCTCCAATAGAAGTGAATATACATCTTTCAGTGATGTCACTGTAGTCTGATGACACCTACGTTTATTATTCAGATGCTTTTCCTTATCAAGGAATAACCAAACTGGACTGATTGTAATCAGCATATTTTAATACTGGGAAGTTAGATTTTTTTTCACCTCTTTAAAATAATTCAGTCAAAATATCTAAACTGAAGTTTTCTAGTTAATATGACCTATGCTTGTTAGTACCCAGGTATCTAGATGTTGTATCTGGAGGAGCTATCCATATTTTGCAATTTCAGACTGGCTAAAACAGCTTACAGTGGTGTTTTCTGCTGTGACAAGTACTAACAGTGCCCTTCATTGTGGAAGTATCAGGGAAATTGATCTCAGCTTTACCTCCTTGGGATAGTAGGTTCATGGAGTCTTTCTATCTGTCTTAGGATTGTGCCCTTGAAACCAGGTTTTAGAAACGTGCTACAGAGCTGTTATTTCTGGCTTCAATTTTGCTTTCTTTACTAATTTTGCCTATATGACACTTGGCCCATAAGGAGCTGTGTATCCAGCTGTACCATGAAGCTCCTTGGGGCTCAATTTTCTGTCCTTTACGACTTCTATATAACCTGTTCTTGTCACAGGATAAAGAAAGTAATGTGAGGTGAATTTGCACAGCACAAGACAGCTCTGCACAGAATTATGCAGCCTAGATCCATCATGGGAATCCCTTTATCCTACAGTCATATAGCTCCATAGCTCAGTTTTTCCACAGGGCCATTTTCTAACCTTGAAGAATTAATTTTGGCATTCAAGGAAAAAAACAAGGATTTAATAGTGTTCATCATTTCAGTGCCTCCTTATCTCACAGCTGGGCCCCATCAAAATACCCAAAGTAAATTTTCTTTGCCATATTCTTGATCAGTTTTTTTTTTTTTTTTTAGAGTGTTAGGGGACTATATTCACGAGGAATTGTAGCAAAATGACATGCATATCTTCTCTTCAGGAACGAGTTCTTGGCTGTGAATCAAAGGGGGAATCGACGGCTTCTGATAGAGCTGAATGAAATTGTTAGACTGTGAAGTAGGACAAAACATAGAGAACTCTTCCATGCCACAGTGTTTCCCTGTTGGCAGACTCTGAGCCATTCATTACTCAGTCTGCTGAGTATAAAAATTTCAGCATGTATTGCATGAGGAGCCAAGTTGTTTTCTGTACTACTCCATCTCTCTGGCTGAGGTGTTTATTCCTTCTGGGCCAGATCCATCAGTCTGTCACTCCCTTTTGTATGGAGGGCAATTAGATGCCTGCATGTCTTTAAGGTCTTCGATCTCTGGTAATTTTAAGCACATAGGAATGTATTTCACATTGTTGAATTTTCCAGGACCACATCATGTAGTTCCTCAAAATGGAAGCTGATAAAAGCAAGAGTGTGGGGTTTTTTTTCCTTCCAGAGATGAGAACAGAATCTCTGAAGCAGTTTGAAGACTCAGCTATATATTTTCATGTTTTCTTTTGAAACATTTCAGACAAAGCAGTGCCACAGAATGGAAAGACTGAACAAGCAAGAAAATAGATTGTGTGCACATACACGTAACATAAATGGAAGCTATCTCTTTGCATAAATTAATATCCTTTGATTTCACTGAAGAACTGTACTTGTTAGTAAATCCTTTAAAAGAAGTTTCAGTTTAATATTCTTTATCATTGTTTTATGAGAGCAGCTTATATTTGTGCACTTCCGTTTTGACAGAGCCTTACTTTTTGGACTCACAGATGTAGCTCTATCATAGCTTACTCTTTTCTTTGAACATACAGTTTGCAAATTGGTCAGGAAATAGAATTTTTTCCAACTGATTTTCAACCGTCCCCACTAAAATTAGTAGCAGTCATTTGCTGTCTGCTATTGAAAGTCTCCTGAAAAGACTGGTATTTGTGCGTAGGTGCACAAATGTGCACCTCAGCAATGTGCTAAAATTTCTGTATTTTCCTGGTATCAAAAACATAATCTAATTTACTGAATTGCATGGAAGCTTACCTGCTTTTAGTATGCTTTCTTAAATGTAGTTCTCTCTCTTGGCAATGTATGTGTTATTCACACTTTATTACTGGGGAATCTGATGTTTTCCGCAGGAGGATACAATTTTTTTGCAAATGATGTGAAAAAAATATCCAGCAAGTCTAACCAATAAACTCGATCCTTCATTTCAAGAACGTTTAAGAGATAGATGAATTTCCCTGTAACAAAGGTAGACGATTTCCACTGTGTTGATCAAATAAATAAAATTGTAAGTAAATAAAACTGCTGTACAGCTGTACGTGCTAGATCTAATTTAGGCTACTTAGTGCTGAAGTATATAATAGTCTTTGTAGATCTTTAATATTAGTGGGTTGCAAATGTAGTAGGTCAGTAGAGATGAGGCTACCACAGCCTAGATCTGTACAGGCTGGAGAAATGTGCTGAGTGGAACTTTGTGAAGTTGAAATTTAGAAAGGAAAACAAATGCAAATTCCTGCATCTAGATGGAATAACCCCATGTGAGAACACAGCCAGAGGCTGTCCAGTAGAGAAGAAGTTCTACAGAAAAAGACCTGCAGGACTTCTTTAACAACTAAGTGAATAGGAATCAGCAGTCTGTCCTTGAGGCAAAGGCAGCCAGCTGAGTTCTTGGCTGCCGTAGTAAAAGCATAGCCAGCAGATCAAGGCAAGTGTTTCCTCTCTTCCAGTTGAAACTCTTGAGGGTACATCTTGAATACTATATCCAGTTTTGGGCTCCCCAGTACCAGAAAAGACATTATCATGCTGGAGAGCATTCAGTGCTGGGCTACCAAGAAGATTGGAGGCTAGAGAATACATGGTGTGTGAGAAGAGACTTGAGGGAACAAGAGATTTTAGCCTTAAGTAGAGGGGGATCAGGAGAGGTCTTTCTCCTGTCTACAAGCAGGTAGTGGGAAGACATGGAGAAGACAGGCTGAGTCTGATCTCAGAGGTACATTGTGGTAGAATGAGAGGTGATGGACACAAATTGAAACACAAAATTCTGACTAGATGTAAGCAAAACATTTTTCACCATGAATTTGATGAAACACTGGAACAGTTTGCACTGAGATGCTGTAAAATTTCCATCCTTGAAGACTGTAAGAACATTACTTCCCCTTTCCACTTCAGTTTTTCTGTGCTTTTTATTATTTCCACATAAATACTAGGAAATTAGTTGTATTAAAATTCTATATATTTTTTACATCAAATTCTTGAAGCACTTCAGGGTTTGTTGTTGTTGTTTTTGCCATTTATCTCCCAATTATTTTACCTTGCTGAAAGTGACTAGGTGACGTTAATGCTTTAGAATGATGCAGAGATTGCTGCACTCCTGAAGAGCAATTAAACTGAGTAAACAAGGGAAGATGTCAGAGAACTCAGGGTACAGCAGGCGAAGGAATTGCAATCAAAAGCAGGTAGTCTTCAGTTTGTATACACACCAGCAAGATATATGAGTTTGCACACAGTCTGCAGGGAATGTGAGGGAGCAGGCAGCCAAACTTCAGAGTAGCATTCTACTCTAATAAAACTTGTGTGGGAAAATGGAAGTTGTGTTAGAAGCCTTTTCATTTGTGTTTGAAAAAGATCTATGTAAACAACTCAGAAATGTTGAGCAGCAGTGCCTTGTAAGGGTAGAGTCTATTCATAGGTGGCTTCCTTCTTTATCTGTATGACAAAAAAGGTTTTTAAAAAAAGTCAATATTTTCCTTTCTCTTTTACAGTCAAGAACATCTTACAAAGGTTTTTCTTAGTGAAAAGGAGGTTAACAAGCGCCTTCCCCCAACCCTTAATAAACATGCTTTTATTCCAGTAATCAAATTTTACTCTAAAGCTTTGTGTATAACAGGAAGTGCCAACAGCAGTTGAGATGTAAGTACAGCATATATAATTTCACTTTTACTCAGAAGTGTTATGCAGAGTCCATGGAAAACTGTTGGTAAATGTGAAGAATCAGTTAGAAGTAGTTAAACTGAATTAAATGTGTTTTGAGTGGATTATAACAGACTTTAGTTTGGTCCCATGGATTGATCTGCCATTAATTGATGAAGTAAAGCTAGGCTCCTGGAGAGCCTCTTCCAGGGTGGTTTCTGAAAACAGTTCAGTTGGTGTTCCTCAAGACCACTTCATGGTGCAAACTTGTGCCCAGGAAGTGAAAAAGAGCAGGAGGTTTTCTTCAAAGATGCACTGTTACTTTGGAGGACAGTTCTAATGTTGGTGGAGCCAATACTGTGAACATCATTATCCCTCAGAATGCCTCAGTTCAGGGTGAGCAGAAGGAAAATGTTGCACTGGACCTGTTGATATTAATTTGTGTCACTTAATGCATATCTATACTGCAAATTATTTGATGGTAGTTCCATTAAAAAACCCCTGAACAGATAAAGAGTTGGTGTTGGGTCTTGAGTACAACGAAAATAAAAGATGGGCCAAATCTAGCTACACTGATGAGGAATGCCATATGTGTCCCTGAGGTAATAGGTAGAACTCAGCAATTCTGAAAATCAGACTGCTGATTTACATGCCGAAGCACAGCATTTAGCCACTTCTGAAATAATTGCTTAAAAATAAGAGTTATATGAAATACAGTCAGTTGTCAAGAAGTGGAATGAACAGGTTCGGCTTGTTGTGACAACTGTTACAATGTACCAAGCCTAATTTCCAACCATAGTTTGACACCAATAGTTGATGTTGCTGACTTCATGTGTATCAACACATGTAGGAGTGTTTGGGTCAGAGAATGTTTTAGAAGAATGTGATCAGAGAATTACTGCGATTAGTGCTTTTTAGTACTCCTGTTTTGCCTTGTACTTGCTATCTCTTGTCTTTTGGCTATAGAGACCTCAAAAGTGATGAACTCCGTATCTTATTAGACCAGGTCAATAAATTAGTTTGAGACCACTACTGAAAAAGAAAGATTTGAAGAAAATGTTCATTATAGGAAATAATTGTGGTTGAACAGTTAGTATAATACTTACTAATAATATGATTACATTGTGTAGATTGACAATTTATTGGCATAAAATATCAGACTTGTGATCTGATCATTCAGAGCAATCTGATACAAGATTAAGTTTGAGCCTGCGTGTACTTGCTGTAGAAAAGTCCAGTATTTAGGGAAACAGTTAAAAAAAACAGTGAGATAAAAAATTGGTAGAAATGCAAGAAAACATGATAAAGTAGAAGATTGTACAATCCTGTAATGTTTCCATTAATATAACATTTGTGGAGGCTTCATGCTGGTTCTCCACAATGTGACACATAAAGAAAACATACTAGTCCTTCTGATCCTCTACAGGGAATTTAACCAGTTTTGGAGTTTTGCGGCAGCTAAGCTTCTGTTGCTGAAAGGGAAATTTCCAGCAAATGCCCAAGAGTCGGGTCTTGTCACCATTTGACTCAGGTCCGACAACAATGCTCTCGATCCCCTCCCCCCCCACCCAGGTAGGGAAGGAGAGAGAGAAAAAGAGAGAGACTTGGCTGGATTGGAAACTAAACTACACAGCTTTAATTAAAACACTAATAAATGATACAAGAAAATATATACAATTATATACAGATATATTCAGGTATGGGCAAAAGCTTCTCGCCTCCCCCCACCCCAGCAACTCCCACAGCACTTCCCTGAACTGGGAAGAGTCCCGAGGAATCCCGGAGCTGCTGCTGGAGAAGAGCAGAGAGTTATGGGGGTCACAAGATCTCGAGCCTAAGGGTCGACGGTGATGGATGAACAGAGTCCTCCCTGGACACCGGCCATGGACGGAAGAGAAGGGGAGAAGAAGAAGGAAGGAAGTTGTCTTCTGTGATCTCTGACCTTCCTCTGAGCTTACGTAGATATATGGAACGGAATATCTTTGGCCAATTTTGCTGTCCATCTAACTCAGCCTCCTACGGGGGGGGTCACAGATCTCCCCATAGTGTCTGAGCCAGCAGAGTGCAGGTGCAGCCTTGAAGCCTCAGTAGTTAGAAAAACATTCCACTGTCTTATAAGCCTAGCAGAGAAAAACATTCCACTGTCTTATCAGCCTAGCAGAACACACTGTTGCTAGTTAAAAGAAAGCTTACTGAAGGAAAGAAAATCAGTAAAAAGAAAAATTGGCTTCATCCTGGCTCAAACCAGGACAGATCTGTTGTAATTTTCCTTTTTTACAGTACACCCATAGTTTTTACAGTAGTAGTATGGGTTGTATCATTCCCAGATAGGTATGTCTCTGAAGGCACCAACTCCAGCAAGACTTTTGAAACACCCCCTCCACAGATGCTCTCCCTCTTCTGCTTGCCAAAGTACCCTCCTGAGATATCACCTCCATCAGAGCAGTAACACAGTAATATTCAGCGTTGCCAAACACTTAACACTGGTGTGTGTCTGAAATTAAGGTATCAGATTTTATTTTAATCACATCAAAGTTACTGCAGAGAAGCTATGACAATAAAGTTATAAATATTTTTCTCTCTAGTGCCGTAAGAAAGGATCTTATAGACTGAAAGCCTTATCTCAATCTACCAAGTATCACTTAGATTCCCTCTTAGTTAGGTCAAGTCTTTCATTGTTTCTTCTGTTTTACTAATACCAGGTTGGGGGGGGAGGGAAGCAGAATGATGACAACAGAAAAAACAGCAGATACTTGAGATACTAACATTTACTGATATCTAAGCAATGAAGACTGTACTTTATAGTGTATTCTCTAACTTAGTGCACTTCTGGCATTATCTCTTTCCAGTTATTGCATTTGCTATTTAAATGTGTTATTTCAAGTCAGACACTTCCATATTGCAGTAATTTGGGGGGTGGGGGGGGAGGAAAAAGGAAGTACTGATATTAGTAAATACATTGTTGTTAATATAAAACTTGTTTGTGTCTTGTGTCTTACAGAGTGAGGTTCTGTGTTCAGAGTACTTTTGGCAAGCCATTTGTTGAAAATTAGAGCAATAGAGTTTACCATTAAGGATGGATAAACACTGTAATAAATTGCCTAAAGGAACTGTGAGAACTATCATTTGAAGCTTAAGGACTTGTAGAATATCTATCAAGAATTGGATGCAAGCAGCAAGACTATTCTTTACAGCCCTTTTTGCTCTTCTTTTACGATACCTTGGTGGTCTCTGCTTTAATAATTTGACAATATTCTTTTTCTCCCTGTCTGTACTTATCAGATATTTAAATTTTTTTTGATTGGTTTGAGGAAGCTAAGATTAAAGATAATGTTGATGGAAAATGTCTTGTTATGATGAAGTTCTTGAATTTGGAGTGTTTGCAGGAAAGTTTAATAAAACTTGTCCATGAAAGTTTATTTTTCAGTGTTTACTGCTTGTGGGTCAAAGATACTAGATACTATTTTTGTGCTATCTTAGAAATAGCTAGTTTATGTCCAAGAACAAATTCTGTGACATGGTGACAGTATTTAACAACTGTGGGTAATTGACATCAAAACACTGAAACAGAAGGAAGATATCTAATGTGCTTCAAGGAGTCAGTTCTGAGGAATCATGGACAGAGACTACAGTAGTGTCTGTCATTAATGTTGCTGCTGCTTGTTTGTATTAAACCAAGATTTCCATTGTTTCTTATTTTGCCAAGCTGCATCTTCTGCATTGAGTATTTCCTTCTCAATATGCACGTGCTGAAGTTCTGAAGTGAATTTCAACTAATCATCATCACAGCTGTTGTTAATAAATTTGCACAAAAAGGCCTCACTATTCAAAAAGGAGCTTACACAGAACTTTGCACAGACTTACAGAGAAAAATTCTGTTTTTCTACAAGCAACAAGTCAAGAAGTCTCTGTTATCCCATCCTGCCTTCTATGTTTTCAGAGTAAGGAGGGGTCCTTCAGAGGCCTGTGGCAGGAAATCAAGAGGCAGAACTCCAGGTGCATTTAGCATCCCTGGTACATGCATATACAGGCGATAGGTTAGGGAGGAGGAACCTTTATTCAAAACGTGGATGAAGCATCTGGAAGAACCCAAATTCTGTCTGTAAAGTGAATATTTGTATTTAATTATCACACACCAGAGTCAGAGGATCTGAGAAATGAAGAGTGAGATGGAGCAGGGTGAGGAAAATGAATCAGGGACAGAGTCTAGAGAAAAGCAGGACAGGAGAGTAAGGCAGAGGAGTCAGGGAATCATATTATGCCCTACTTACAGTTGGGAGGACCGAAGTTAGAAGTTGAAAATACCCTTTTACCCTGGCTACGCCATCTGAGAAATCTTGGACTTACTGCTAAAGAGATCTTCCTGGCTTCATGTGCAGCTGAGTAGTCATTACATCTGTATGTCAGTTCCTGATCTGCTTATTAGGATCCCTGAATATCTGGAAGGCTGTACATAGAAATGAGAACTAGTGAATACCTGACAGGTATTCAAATGAATCTTTACAAGAGCAGAATTAGGCAGCAGAAATTGATACAATTCCACTGGATTGCCTTCAGCTATTGTAAGCAGATGCTAGTTCGTTTCCTGATGCACATTTTGCAAGTTATGAGGCTCCATTCTTCCTGTAGACAACAGCATCCCTCCACACAAACAAGATTTATCCCCAGAGCAGTTTAGAAGTGAAACGGTCATAAAACAGAAGTTGTGTAACATTGCATTTATACAAGGAGTAAGTCAAAATGCAGCTGGCTAAAGGCTTCCCAGAACTCCAGACAAACCAATATTTTTTCTGTTCCACAGATGAAGACAAAGCCTATCTTGCTATTGTTCCTGAGGAAACAAATTAAATTTTGTGTTGAGTTTCAAAGAAATGCTGCAGTCAGGCATAGCGCTCTCTCTCTTCACGACCCCTACCTTCTGCTTCTCAAAATCTGAGCTTGTGTAGGTGACCTTGACTTCTGCCTTGAGCATCCTCTCTTTTAATATCTTTCTTCTCTGTTGCCTAAATTTGTATTCCACATAACTTAATCTTCAATTTGCCAAAATAAAGCCCTTACCTCTTTCTCTCAGTACTTTTGCTTTGGCATGACCTGATCACCTTTCACCAAGAACAGTCACTGATGCTTCCTGCCAAGGAAGCTAGTTTATCTGTCCAGACTAGCTTATCTGTCTTTAGCAAGTTACTAAGTTACTTCTGCATTAAGCTGACTTTGTTTGGGTTGTTGGTTAAAGTAAAAGCATAGTTGCTTTTCAGTGCAAATTTTTAAGAAACTGGAGATTTTCAATAAAAATGCATTAATGGAAATTACAGACTTCTCATCAGTCATAGCTTTCAAAAGTACACTATTCTCAACAGTAGTAATTTCTACTTTCACATCAAATGTAGATTCTGTGTCCTGCCATGATATGTCTTGATAAAAATTTTTTTCTATTCTATTTATCTGTAGTGTTTGATACAGAAAACTCAGGACTTATCAATTAACTGTGAAAAAATTGAATTTTTTTTTTCCTGTGGTTTTGTTTGTTTGTTTGTTTTATTTTTTTCCTCCTCATACTTTAGAAGTTAAAAGGGCTATTACTCTTTATTAGGTAAACTGACCTTATTCATAGGTGATAATTTGTACTGGAATTGGTCTGGGTTTTCCTTTGTGTTGTCTGTATACTTCTGAGAGACTGACATAAACATCTTAGTGGTGCTGCTACAACTGTGACTGATGTTTTAGCGGAAACTGAGCGATGCATTCCTTGATATTGGAGTATATTGAGTATCAAAAGTGCACAGGAAGTATTACTGTTATATTTAGTTGAATTCCAGGAATGGCATGAATGAACACAGTTCTGTTTCCACAGGCATCTTAAAATTGGATACCAACATACTTTGAATGGCTAATGTTATATGCTCTCTGGGCATGTTGCCATTTCAGCAGTTAAGGAAGATACAGATTTTAATATGCTAAAGGGGCTTTTAAATCCCCCATGCTTTCAACCTCTTAATGGATGTAGTCTCAGTTACTGCTAATTGTGAATAAAAATTCTGCCTCCTTCTGCCTTTCCTCTACCACTTTTATTTTTTCACCTTGTTCTTCCACACTGCTCAGTTGCAATACCAAATATGTTTTTAAAAAACGATTCTTGCACAGAAGCTATCTGGTTCTGCACTCTCTAAAGAGCTCCTCAGGTATAGAGAAGGAAGATGCAGTACAACTTTTATATTCACTCCATTATCTTGAGATAACTAGGTAAAGATTAAATAATTATATTTTGTTTTCATTTAAATCTTTCTTCAGCATTTTATTTTGAAGATCTTCAGCATAAATATTATCCCACAGATGGCTGTGAATATATCTGCAATAGGATTGGCATCAAAGTGAGTACAGTGTTAAGTTTGCCTAATTTCAAATATACTGTGAATGTTACCTTAAAGTTTCCAAGTATAGCTACTGATTTTCTACCATGAAAAATTACAAGAATGTTTTTGATTACACTGATACTACTCATCCAGTTAAAATCAGTGCTTTTTAGTTTAGCTATCCAGTTTTCCCTTTCTAGTTGACTAATAGAATGCTCTGGTAGATACGTTCATGGCCATATAAATTGTCAATGAAATGTAGTGTATGTAAATTGATAAATGTAGCTGTTAGGAGGAAATAATCATTGCAAGTTGCTGATGAGAATGTAAAACCCTATTAATAAATTAAAGTAATCATCTTCTCCATTTTCTATCCTGATCTGATAAATATGTTGTATCACAAAATATTTAGTTTTCTTTCCTCCAAATATGTAAACATCAGGGCCTAAGTGACTTCATATACGAAAAGCTTTTGCAAAAAACTTTAATTTTCTCTGCCCAGCCCACGTTATTCCTGTTGAAGAAATGAGCAAAAAGAGATAGTTTATTCACATGTAATGGTGTTTATAAATCTGCTCTTGAAAAGGGAGATGTAGCTTATGCAGTGAGTTACAGAAGTCAGTCTGAAACAGCTTCTGTAGCAGCATTTAAATTTCCCAGGTATTTTGTTTTCTGATTAAATAAAGCATACTGGAACGTAGATGGAAAAAGTACTTTAATTATTGGGTATTCTTCTCTCATCCACCTCTTCTGCCTTCCTTTCCTCTTGACTTCCCTCTTGACAGTGTTTTCAATTAGTGCTGTAATTAAGAAGGCAGTACCATTTACATTTGAAGTTAAAGACTTTTCAAGGCCTTCACCTTCCTTGAGTCTGTATTTCTGGCTCTAATCAGAAGTAACAGAATAGGAAAAGGTTGTATGTTTACTCTCCTTACCACTATAAGAATCTGATAATACTGCAACTCAATTTTATTCTAATTTTGAACTGTTTTTGAAATCTATGTAAACATTGCTACAGTCAACTTTGCTAGTGAAACCTAATAACGTCTTAGTCTTAGTACCTATGAAATGAAGAATTAAGCAAAAATCTTTTTAATAATCTGCTTTGATTTTTACATACGATTCCACTTAAAACACATAGCTTTTTTCTTTACTGTTCCATATTGCAGAGAAAGGAACCAAATAAAAATAAAATCCGTTAATTCCTCTAAAAATGTTTGTTTTGGTGGCCCAGAAACACCAAACTGTTTTAAGATTAATCTCTGTTTCTGCAGGGAGTCATTGACAATACAGTGCTTTATTCCTTTGCAATTTATTGACATAGCAGCTTATATTAAAAAAAGACCCCAACAACAGAAAGGGATATTGATATAGTTACAATAAATGCCCGTGTTCATGTCATTAAGAGAAACTGTGACATGAACCTCCTAACATCAACAGTGTTTAAATAAGCATGATTTTTATTCCTTGATGAATAAAAATTGAAGTAAGCCCTGTTACTATGCATAATATAGCCCTTATCAGTTTTTTTGTTTGTTTTTTTAAAGCATTTGCTGAAAATGTAATCTATGGATGACTTTTTTTTTTGTTGAAAATAATGCAGGATATGCACAGTGAAGAGATACAATTGTAGCTAGTAATTTAGAAAAACAGGACAGTTAATGTACAGCTTTCTGCTTTAATGCTGACTTTAGTGAAAAACAGTACTAGATTTACCTTAGTATTTTAATAGTAATTCATAAGTAATTAAGCCAGCCTGGGGTATAAATTTTTGGATCTACTTTTTCTTTTTTGCTTTATCCTGTTACATTTTAAAGATACATATTATGTAATGCTGAGCAGCAATAATGCTAAATAGTCTTAATCTAATCCAATTATTAAAATAGGATTTTAAAGGTTTACTTGGCTTTTTTATTCAAATTGTACAGCAGAACAAGTTGCTTGATGTTATTATTTTGCTGTTCAGAGCTCAAGTGTCTTGAATTTGGCTTGTGAAGTACAACAGTAGGTATCTTCCATCAAAGAAACTATGTGCAGTATTTCCTGCTTAGTGTGTGATGTAGGATGAAGTCTGACACAGAGCAGTTTGGTAGCTGGAGAAGAGCTAGTTACACCAAGATAGATAGTAACTGAATGACTTCAGGATGAGCAGGACCTTCCTGCCCAACTGCTGCATGAGCCAGTCGTATTGCCATATTTTTGCATTACAAACCCCCACCAGGCATCTATGTGCCTTAGCTCTGAGCTGCTGTTTTATTGCTTATTCAACATAGTTGATGGTGTAAACAAGGCATTATAATTAATCTGCTATACACTGTTTGTTTTTTTGTTTTGTTTTTAATAAAACATGACTTGATATTCTTAATATTTGTTGGCTGCCTTGCAATCTAACATTTTCTACTGCTTCCATATTTTTCTCAACAGTGCAGTTATGAAGTAGTTTATTGTCTTTTATATCTCTATCTATCTGTCTATCTATCTATCTATCTATCTATCTATCTATCTATCTATCTATCTATCTATCTATCTCTGTTCCTTCTCTCCTTCCTTTTCTCTTTGATTGATTTTAGAAAGGTGGGGGTCTTTTGATGAGCAGTGATCTATTACATATGATTCAATAGTTTTGCCAGCCTGGAACATCTGATAATGTAAAATTATTTTACCCAAGTGATGTAATATTGTAGAATCATAGACTCATTAAAGTTGGAAAAGACCTCCATCAAGTCCAACTGTCAACCCAACACCACCATGCCCACTAAATCGTGTCCCAAAGCACCACATCTACATATTTTTTGAACGCTTCCAGGGATGGTGACTCTACCACTTCCTGAACAGCCTGTTCCAATGCTTGACCACTCTTTCAGTAAATACATTTTTCCTGATATCTATTCTAAACCTCCCCCACTGCAACCTGAGGCCATTTCCTCTCATCCTATTGCTAGTTACTGGGGAGAAGAGGCCAACACCCACCTCATTACAGCTTCCTTATAGGTTGTAGTAGAGAGCAATAAGGTCTCTCTGTGTTCATGAGTTTCAAGACCCAAGGGCCCTGAAGTCTTAATAACTGTTAACTCCTTACCAGTTAAATCTCTCTGAAAAATAGGATATGTCTAAAAGGACAGAGATTTTTCTTCATTTTTTAACTTCTCTGGTTCTCAGCTGATCTAGGAATAGATATGGAACTTTCCAATCTACTGTCTTTAGTTGAATCAGAATCCCCTTCTGACTTTGTCCTTTGGAGGTATCTCATTCTTTATTCCTGAAGGAACAGTTGGTCACTTAAGTTGGTCCTTAAGCTTTATCATCACTTCATGACAATGGAGGCATACAAATGTACACAGTCACCTATGTGTTTTGCTAATATATTCGATTTAATAATGGTTCCCAGGTTAGAATGTGGGGCTGCAAGACAAGAGGTAGTAAAGTTGGGAAAAGATGATAATGCTTTCATAGAAGTTTGCAGTCTGAATGAAGAGAATACTTCCATAAAGGTATGTCAGAAATATTACATGCTATATTTCCTGCTAATAGCTATAGATAGAATATTGTATTCAAACATATGCACTTATTGCAGCTGATATTTTATCTTTTTAAATGAAATGTTCTTGCCTTCCTCATTTAGGCTCCTTTGAATTGCACAGTCTAAAAGTATTGCACCAGTTTTGCTAAAGTTTGCAAGTAATTTATTTTAAAAAATAAATTATTAAATCTGTTTTGAGTGATGTTTAATTTTACTGCATCCAAATCTCAAAGAGATCTCCTGTGCAATGTGACTTGCCATGCCCACTAAATCGTGTCCCAAAGCACCACATCTACATATTTTTTGAACGCTTCCAGGGATGGTGACTCTACCACTTCCTGAACAGCCTGTTCCAATGCTTGACCACTCTTTCAGTAAATACATTTTTCCTGATATCTATTCTAAACCTCCCCCACTGCAACCTGAGGCCATTTCCTCTCATCCTATTGCTAGTTACTGGGGAGAAGAGGCCAACACCCACCTCATTACAGCTTCCTTATAGGTTGTAGTAGAGAGCAATAAGGTCTCTCTGTGTTCATGAGTTTCAAGACCCAAGGGCCCTGAAGTCTTAATAACTGTTAACTCCTTACCAGTTAAATCTCTCTGAAAAATAGGATATGTCTAAAAGGACAGAGATTTTTCTTCATTTTTTAACTTCTCTGGTTCTCAGCTGATCTAGGAATAGATATGGAACTTTCCAATCTACTGTCTTTAGTTGAATCAGAATCCCCTTCTGACTTTGTCCTTTGGAGGTATCTCATTCTTTATTCCTGAAGGAACAGTTGGTCACTTAAGTTGGTCCTTAAGCTTTATCATCACTTCATGACAATGGAGGCATACAAATGTACACAGTCACCTATGTGTTTTGCTAATATATTCGATTTAATAATGGTTCCCAGGTTAGAATGTGGGGCTGCAAGACAAGAGGTAGTAAAGTTGGGAAAAGATGATAATGCTTTCATAGAAGTTTGCAGTCTGAATGAAGAGAATACTTCCATAAAGGTATGTCAGAAATATTACATGCTATATTTCCTGCTAATAGCTATAGATAGAATATTGTATTCAAACATATGCACTTATTGCAGCTGATATTTTATCTTTTTAAATGAAATGTTCTTGCCTTCCTCATTTAGGCTCCTTTGAATTGCACAGTCTAAAAGTATTGCACCAGTTTTGCTAAAGTTTGCAAGTAATTTATTTTAAAAAATAAATTATTAAATCTGTTTTGAGTGATGTTTAATTTTACTGCATCCAAATCTCAAAGAGATCTCCTGTGCAATGTGACTTGCAAGCAAACAGGAGACCTCTTAATTGAAGATACAAGTCCGGCAGCTGGTCTTCAGTTCAGTGAAGACCTCTCATTAATTTCAAAACTATTGTTTAGGTAAAGAACTAAAAAAAATATTTTTGATTTGGCCTTTTTAATTGCTAGTGGAGCTGTTGCATACTTATGGAAAAGAACTATGGAAGTAAAAATAAATATACTAAAAATGTGGATAGAAGTACATTCCGAAGATGTGCTTCTATATTGATTTTCACAAGCTTGACAGTAACTACTTTTACTTCTTATGCAATGGTTAGAGGTTAATCTCAAAAAACCCGCACCTTACAGCATTGTTTTGACATTGGTCTTTCTTACAAGATGGAATTGCAAGAAAGTACAGAGGCTTTGGAAAGGCCAATGCAATCACAGCTAAACTTAAAGAGATCTGTATTAGATTTCAAGTTCTCTTTTGTGGAACATAGCCCCTTGAAAATCTGTAGGAATAAGAATTTGAAGACTTTCAAAGCAGAAATTCAAGGTCATTTTCTACTGGACTTTTTTTTATTATATCAGAAAGGTGAAATCCTAGTTGCTTTTCATAACGCAATTGGTACAGAGATAATTTTTTACTTTTCAAGTTTTACTTCTCTGTGGAGTTGTGCTTCTTTTTAAAAATATGGGACCTAGATGCCATACCCATGGAGGCAAGTTGATTTCCTTCTTTCAGTTCTTTTGTCAGGTGGTCCCACATGCAGGGGAATGGGAAAAAAATATAAATAAAAAGCTTTATTTGCATGGAGGAAGAGAAGATTTCAGGGGCTGAATGAAGCATTCAGTTCTGCCAAGGCATCCATTCTCTTCTGTGGCATCAGTGCTCTGCCAAGACTGTCACACTGTGATACTTCCTTTATTTTTAAGTTGGAGACTTTCTAAAACTAGGATCTTTTAGGTCTATGGGTTTGTAATATGATAGCATGAATCCTGATGGGAAAGATTCACCATCAGCTACTGCTCAGAGAAGCTTGGCCTATTCTCTTTGAGCAGAGAGCTACAATAAAAGAAATGAGGAGGGAAGAAAGGAGCGATGAATGTGGAGAAAAGTTTCTTTACTTATTTGACAGGACACTATGAAGTATGACTTATCTCTTCCAATGACATCTTGATGGCCTTTTGGTAGCATCAAGGGGCAAAACTATTAACATTACGATAAAAAGATTCAAATACAGATTCATATGGGAAATATAACATCTAAGATGGCACTTACTTTCTGAACTCAGTTCTAAATGCCTTCAAATGCCAGTTTGGACTGCACTGTTTTTTTTAAATAGTGCTGCTTTTTTAAAAAATAAATGTAGGGAAAACTGGGATAAAACCAAACTCACTACGTTATTAGAAGTTACAGCAAGCACAGGGATTTCAGAATATTGCTGTAAGAAATGTCTCACTGCTCAAATTAAATTTGTTTCAGTGTTGCTGCATATTAATTTTTTTGTATTTTGACTGAGTTAATAAGCTATAGAATAATTCCTACAGGAAATACCTGGGTTGTGTTTTTTTTTCTGTTTCCCACTATCAAAATTATGCTTTTAATTGATATTATGAGGTGTTTCTTTAAAAGGATAGAGTAGCCCTTCAGTGATTTCCAGATTTTCTCTTAGATTTTGAAAATGTATTAACTAAAAAAAGGTAAAAGCTCAAGTGTTAAAAAAAAAATCATAACTATTAAAGATAGTATTTGATTCTATTCAAATGTATGATATTTTGGATACTATGAATTGCTTCACTTGTTACAAATTACCCGTAATCTGCCTTCTTGATTTAAAAATACAGTCTAAAAAAAATTAATAAAAAAAAAAAATAATCTTTAAAGGCTTATAATAAAATATCCTTCATGTGGAAGTAATTGGTTTTAATTATTAATATTTTGACTGCAGACTTTTAGAATACTCTGTTCTTGAAATCCTAGGTCATGTGGCAGTTTAGAGAGAAAGCTGAGTTTCTACCATGCAGTCTGAACACACTGAGACTAACTGCAGGCCCCATGGTGATAGGGTATTCTGATTTGGGGAACAGAGTGGTCAGCCACTTAAAGGTTTCTATTGTGACTGACTGTATGTACCTTGCAGGGTTAATGTGTCTCATTGCACTTGTGTCCTGGTTTGAGCCAGGATGAAGCCAATTTTTCTTTTTACTGATTTTTTTTTCCTTCAGTAGGCTTTCTTGTAACTAGCAACAGTGTGTTCTGCTAGGCTGATAAGACAGTGGAATGTTTTTCTAACTACTGAGGCTTCAAGGCTGCACCTGCACTCTGCTGGCTCAGACACTATGGGGAGATCTGTGACCCCCCCGTAGGAGGCTGAGTTAGACAGACAGCAAAATTGGCCAAAGATATTCCATTCCATATATCTATGTAAGCTCAGAGGAAGGTCAGAGATCACAGAAGACAACTTCCTTCCTTCTTTTTCTCCCCTTCTCTTCCGTCCATGGCCGGTGTCCAGGGAGGACTCTGTTCATCCATCATCGTCGATCCTCAGGCTTGATCTCTCGTGACCCCCATAACTCTCTGCTTTCTCCAGCAGCAGCTCCGGGATTCCTTGGGACTCTTCCCAGTTCAGGGAAGTGCTGTGGGAGTTGCTAGGGTGGGGGGAGGTGAGAGGTTTTTGCCCATACCTAAATATATCTGTATATAATTGTATATATTTTCTTGTATGATTCATTAGTGTTTTAATTAAAGCTGTGTAGTTTAGTTTTCAATCCAGCCAAGTCTCTCTCTTTTTCTCTCTCTCCTTCCCTACCTGGGTGGGGGGGGAGGGGATCGAGAGCATTGTTGTCGGACCTGAGTCAAACTGTGACAACTTGTCTACGAGTTGTCCAGGCATGGAGTTCTGGGTGTCCGATTGTAGCTTCATCGCTGTTCATTTAGTCAAGTTTCTTTCAAGTGGAGAACAATGTGTGGGGTCATAGTGCATGCTTATAATGTCTCAAGGTAACTGGTCATCTGGTTGCAGTCAGTCTCAACAGCACAGGCTCTGATATATATCTTGTTTCTGTCGTTTTGTGGGCCTCTGCATAAGTGTTTGTTAAACTGTTTTTTATCATCCTAAAAATACTAAAATCTCTCCTAACTTCAAACTCTGCTAAGAACACCAACTGTTCTTTTTGGTTCTTAATTCACTTACGAATCTTTCATTGTTTAATCTGTTTTGCACTTGAAACTTCTAAGTTATGCTTGTTCTTGCATAAAGATAAATATCACTGACAGTTACTGTACTGTAGCAAGGAACCAATCATTGTTCCCTTGTATGTAGGATATCTGTATAATAAAATGCAAATGGTGTTAAGGAAAGATTACTTTTCAGTGGAAGCTACTAACTGTAAATATGAGGTCTTGACAGACATTTTTAGAGAGTATTTTTAAAAGAGAAGAAATATATCAAATGAAAAGGCCAGGAATTATTTAATGCAGACTATTTAAGTATCATCTGAAATAATTAGACCTGAAAAGCCTTTCTGAATATATTCCAGTTCTTTACCTGCAGAAAATGTACACTACTTCTCTGATAGATAGTGTTGTCAATTTTTACCAAGTGTTGCAGCCAAGTGATGATGTTCTCTGTGAGCTTTGTATGAGATGACTGCATTTACAAACTAGCTGGGGTAATGACAGTGACACAGAACTTGCTTTTTGGTTTGGTTATGTTACTCTATAAATGTATAGGCAGGTTGTGTTTGAAACAGATGTGTTAACGTTACAATGCTGTACACTGGTGTCTTTAGTGTCATTTCCATTTCATTACCCTATCCAGAGCAAGTTACCTATGATAGTGTTCTTTGTCTGCTGTCAACATATTGGTAAGGCATTCAGGGGCCAATGGTAATAAATAAAGAGTGTGGGCATCCCTGCCCTCAACTGCAGGGATATGTTTGCAGAATGGTGCACTAGTTATGCTCAAGTTTCTATAAAACTTTCTATGCCTGTCCTGTGGGCATCCTTCAGTTTGAAAATTTATTATACTAAGACCGAGTGTCAGTTTCCTGAGGGCACAGAGCCATTTTGTAGGTGTACCTGTTTCCAGTTCTGTCTCCTGGTCCTGATTTCCTGATGCTTATGACTGAAGTCTCTAGATGAATCCTGGACCTGATGGATTACTTCACTGTTTTGGCAGCTGTTAATAGACTCTCCTAACACCACCACCCTACTGGGATTGATTTCTTGGCTGAAGTGAGGAGCCTTGGCACAATGTGGAGCACAGAGCAGACCAAAGATTTGTGCCTGAATGTTTCTTCACAGGGGTCTTTTGTGGGGTTCAGTAATGTTAGAAAATTCACGCTCCTTGAGGACTCTCCCATGTGGTCACCTTGGGTCTGAGGGTGTGGGTATCCAAATGAGTGAAAATTTCAGTGCTTCATTCCCACATGAAAATGAGCTCAGGATCTCTTTAACAGAGGCATGTCTATTTTGCTAGCCCCAATGTATGGTGGTTGTTTAGGGTCTTTACAGACCAGGGTTTTCATCTTTTTCAAGAGACTGCAGCACCTGGTCAGCTCACACATTGCAGTGTAGTAGAAGCACTACAGAATATCTCTGAGCCCCTAAACCTTTCAAGAGCCTTTTTGGTTGGCATGTGAATATTTAGCAAGTGCTTGGTGTACTTCTGGAACAATTTTTTCGGCTAATTTTTCTCAAAAAGGATTTTGTTCACATCTACTGTAGCTGTTCTGCAAACTGAACCACATGCAGTAGGGTCATTACTTCATGCATTAACTTCAAGATCATACTCTACTTCAGACTGAAAGAGTAACATAGATACAGCCTTAGCACATGAGCTTCTATTATGCTTAGTTTGGTCTAGGAACTGCCACTGAAAAGAGCAATAGCCCTCTTATGCTCACATCACTTTTTGTGCGCTCCTTTGGCTTTCTCTCTGGGTATGACTTCTCACAGTAAATCTTCCCAGCTTGAAGGGAAAGCTAACTCATGAAAATGTGCAAGTTTTCCCTTGGATCAGCAAGCTGATGTGAGTCACTATAGAGTTGCACAATTGCTAAATTTAACACAAAGAGGCAGAAAAGCAGGGAGAAAACAGGTCCACCCCCTCTGGTCTCCGACTGCTATTAGATGGAATTAAGTATAAAGTGAAACTACACCCTGAAGGAGAAGGAAGCAAGTTTATTTAGAGAAGATTATCACTGTTGCTGCTGGTTGAGAATTCACCCAGATAAGGCTTCACTGTTTAAAAAATGTGGTGGTATTCCCCAAATCATTCAGGATTTTTTTTGCAGCAGATAAATGTTTTCAGGTGTCTCGCAGAGGTCTTTCCTGACAAATAGTGAATGTATATTGGACTGTCCTAATTTTATTTCTTCACTTTCTTGGAAGAATGGAAGAATTGTGTAAAGTAATTTTTAAAAAAATTACGTATCAGTGTGATATTCATAGGCAGATACAATAGCAAATGCACAACAAAGTTTGTGCTTCTTTAATTGGTCTTTCCAAAATGTTTAGATTAGTAAGTATGAGGTCAGTTCCATTACCAATTTTAATTTGTTTCTATCCATCTGTACTTAGAAGATGGTAAAAACAGAAATTGTATGTTGTATTTTTCTACCTATACTTTACAAAACTCCAATTCTCTGCTTCCTTTCCAATTCATTGTCTTTTTCTAAGGGAAAAAAAAAAAACAACAAACCTTACTTAAAGTACCGTCATAAAACACTGTTCAGTCTATGATTGAATCTGAACCTCCTGCTGGAACTACTCTCACCTCACTTTAAAATAAAAATACCAAAAGGCAGGAGAGTATTCTATTCCCAAATGCACATTTTGTTAGAAATAAAGTTACCTAATTAGAGCTTCTGGACACAGTGAAATGTAAAAACAATGTATACAGAGAGTGGAAAGAGGGACAGTAAGAAGCACCTGCAGCTCCTGGAGAAAGTCCAGAGAAGGGCTACAAAGATGATCCGAGGGCTGGAGCACCTCTCCTACAAGGACAGGCTGAGAGAGTTGGGGCTGTTTAGCCTGGAGAGGGGAAGGCTCTGGGGGGATCTCACAGTGGCCTTCCAATACCTGAAGGGGCTACAGGAAAGCTGGGGAGGGAGATTTTACAGGGGCTTGTAGTGAGAGGACAAGGGATAATGGATCAGAATTGGAAGTGGGGAGATTTAGGAGGAAATTCTTTAGTGTGAGAATGATGAGACACTGGCACAGGTTGCCCAGGGAAGTTGTGGCTGCTGCCTTCCTGAAAGTGTTCCAGGGCTGCTTTGGATGGGGCTGAGAGCAACCTGGTTGAGTGTCCCTGCCCATGCAGAAGTGTTGGAACTAGATGATCTTTAAGGTCCCTTCCAACTCCAATGATTCTGTGATTCTATGATAAGAGGTAAGTGTTATGTAAAAGGAGTTAATATGGTGGCAAGTGACAATACTTCCATGATGTAATCAGTTTGGTTGACCTCCCCATTGCATAGAAGACAGCTGGGGCATGGCTGTTCCCACAGATGTAGGAAACAGCTCTGAGGAGAGGTTTATAAGACTCTTCTTGACCGTATAGTTTTGTGAAAAAATCTAATGAAGAACTAAATATGCTGACTGCCCAAAAGGTCTTGTGGGACCTGTGATGAGGGCCTACAGTCCAGGTATCCTATTCTAGTTTTTCATTACTTCACACTTTGTCCTATCTTACAGGGTTTCCTTTCAAAAGAGAGTTTTCAAGTGCAGAACAACTGTATCTCAAAGCATTCTCTCAACTGCATTAGTTGCTCAATGCAGTGTGTCGTTTGGGTTTTGTCCTCCTGACTGATGTACATGATGTGCCCCAATAGGCACTAAATTTCTGGCCCCATGGAGGGTCCTAAAGGAACAGGGAAGAAAGGGACAGTTAAGTAGAGCTGTTATGGCTCTGCAAACCTTTTCCAAACAGAAAGAAGAGGAAGCGTGGTATAGATTTGCAAGGCTGCATCCCAGTCTTTTACCGTAACGGCCAGTATAAATCAGTTTCAGTGTAGTAGTTGAAGTAATGACAGCCTTCTCTGTTCTTGAAGGCATAGCAAAATTGCTTTGAGAGTTCCAAATCTTCCATTTGAAATCTTTTCTCACTGTACAAAATTCGCTCCTGATATATATACATTTACTTTCTCTGCCATAATTTTTTTTTGTTAAAGTTGAAAAAAGCAAAACTGCCAGTCTTTCAAATATAAGCCCTCTGGATGTCATGGGCACTGTTTATCCTGCAGCAACTGCACAGGAGTGCCAGCTCCTGCTCTGGATGTTCCCAAAGGACAGCCAACACAGAGAGGTACCAAGCATGTGACCACCAGGAAATTGCTTACAGAGCTAAAACCAGCCCCCACTGAGGCAGGGCCAGACACATCGTGAGAGCCTCCCAGCACTGCCAGCTGCCCACAGAGCCTCTGGCCTTGTGCTAGTGATGGCAAAAATCATATTTATATAGCTGTGGGAGAAAGGCTGAAGGAAAAGACAAAGTTACAATTCAACTGGAAGAAAATGCTCAGAACCTATGTGTTGCTATGCTGGATGATGAGGTCTGACACTCCCCACCCTGAGAAATAGAAACCAAAGTCCATTATGTGTATGGAGTACATGTGGATTAGGGAAGTCAGAGCTGGGGAGGAGGTAGGACTGAGGAAAATAGCTTGACAATGTAAAGCAGATGAGGAGATGAGGTCATGCTTGCAGAAAAGGCAGAGAAACCTTGTGGTGTAGAAACAAATATCCTTCCAGAGAATAGGGTGGAGTCCAGGATTTATTTTGCACATTTTCATTCCTTGCTATCAGCAAGTGTCTCTTGGGAAAATATGTCCAGTCTTGATACAGGCAGAGCATAGCAGCCTTTAAATCTGTGCACTACCGTGTGAATTCAGCAGATTGCAGTGCCAGTTTAGAGAGCCACATTAGGGTTTTGATCTGCATGGATCTCAGCATGATGCTATATTTATGGAGCCAATTGTGCAGTAGGTAGTGTCTGTGTTAAGTGTTACCCAAGTTAACAGTATTCTGTACTTTTATAACTCTCATCCTTAATAACATGATCAGGTGATCCTCCTTTACAAACGTTTTATGTCATTCTGTAAACAGGATGGATGAGCTCCAAGAATGGGTTAAAATTATTTTGAAGTTTAAGGTATTAAAGAAATTAAATATAAAAATAAAGAAATTGGTTGTATTATGATAGATATTCTCAAAAATTAGTTCCTAGTAATCTTAAATATATGTCACTGAAAGGATACAGACCTTTCCATTCCTGTTCACTTGCAGTAATAGATTTTGTTGTGTCACATCAAGGCACCTGTAAGTTACAATATAATGAAAAGTAGTATTTTACCTATGCTTTGGTTATCTTTTGGATATACTTAAGAGAAGACAGTTGAATTTGATATTCAGTCCATAACATTAACCTCCTACTGTTTCCCTTCTAGAAGCAAAGGAATTTATCAGCAAAAATAATAGATGAGGATGAAGGCAAAACATGTATTCATAATGAGAGAAACAAATTTTGTGTTGAGGCTGTAGTGATGGGATTTTGGTTCCACTGTATTAAGTGACTGGTAAAAGTAATAAAATTTTGTTTCCTATTGGAACAGTAAAGCAAGTACTTAGATGCATTTTTATTATCTTTCAGGAAACATTACTTTGTTAACCCAGTCATCAATTTAACTTATTGATAAATTGAGCTCAAAAATAAGACTTGGTATCCACACATATTTTAGATTGTGTGAAAATACCAAGTAATGTAAAGTGTCACTGATGAAGAGGCTTCATTAATTTTTATTTTAGCTTATTTTATTTTAGAAAAAGGTCACTGCGGTGCCTTTTGGGAAGAAATCCTAGTACATATACAGCTTTCTTTTGATGGTTTGATTAAATTCAAGGATGCTTATTGTAGCAGAGTAAGTGATTCAGGGATGAATGCTCAAACTCAATACTTAACTCTCCAGAGAAGACATGTACCTTGCACGTATTGGCTCTTCCTCTGTCTAGGTCTTTTGTCCCTCTGGGCATGGAAAGTACAGGCTGGCTAATTCAGCTTAGAAATTGCAGAAAAGATGTTCCTATTGAGCTGTAATTGAATTCCTGAGATCAGGGGAAGGGATCAAGAAAGGTAGAGAGGAGAGAGAAAGTTTAAATTATAACTCAAAATCTATTGTGCCAATATTTGAAGGCATTCCCTTTTGCTGACCTGCTGCCCAAGCACTTGAACTGCTTGCATTTTGGAGACGAAGGGGGCACTTTTCCTAGGTGACTTCTGTGCCTTTGTTTAGAGCTATCTGAGCCTTCTCATTTCTTCCCTGATCACAGAAATACCACTCTCAGTGAAGCTGAGCTTCTCTGCTGTGTTTCGCTGTGCTTACTGTTATGTACAGTGGTAGCAGAGGAGTCACAGACCGTTCTGTGAGGGCACTGCTGGAAGCAGTTCACAAAATCAGTTCTGGAGCTGTCGCCAGGGCTCTATACCTGTGGCTCTGGCTGGTTTTATGTATCCAGAATAGGGTAAAAGTTGTATCTAATGAGCTCAAATATGTTCCAGTGGAAATGCATGAAGGACAATTAGTTGGCCTATATTTTCTTGGATTCCACCCTTCATCTTTTCTAAAGCCACGGTTGTAAGAACTTGTGCATTCCTACCATCACTGTGGGAAATACAAGCTTTGACGCCTATGTCAGGTACAAGGATTTGATGTATGATATTATTAAGTTGTGAACTAAAAGAGGGAGGAGAAGAATTTATTCTGTTACCTTGTTTGGGGCACGTTTAAAATTGGCAACTCGGAAAGTATCCAAAAATGTAAATTTGTCCAAGTGTTCGCTTGTCAAATGCCAGAGTCAGGATAGGGTTTATAATCTACAGTGGATGCTAGATACTGCACAGCACCGAGTGTTTTCATTTGATTCTCAGGACCATGCTGCCTCTAGATGACCCTTTATCTGACAAAACTGTTTCTCTGAAATAAATTAAAGTGGTCTGAATATTTTGATTGAACAGAATAGGATTTTGGAAGCTATCTTCATCTCCCTATCATGTATTACAGCATATATTTCTGTGTCAAAATTAGCATTTTTTTCTCATAAACATTAGGTTTTGTTCAGGATGGAGGAAATACTGTACTGTTTTCTCGTGTATGTGACTTTGCTTTTGATGTAATTCAGATGATGACACTACAATTCACTCATTATGTTCAATTGCTGCTTAACTGGCCCCGTACTAAAATTTGATCCCCAGAAGATCTACTTTGTGATCAGGCTAATCAGTGCATTGGCAGTCTGTTCCTGTCCTGTGGGATCATCCCACACCACAAACAGTTGCCGAGAGCTGAGGTTCTTTTTTGCTCAATGTCAAGCTGAAGGAGTATAAATTCTGCATTTGAAATGACTGTTCGAGAGGTTTTACTTCACTGCTCTGCCAACATCCCTTACAAAGGCTACAGTGTTTGAGTACAAAATAGTATTTCTTACCACTTAACAGGATGCTCTTGGATTCTCTTTCCAACTCAGCAGGGCTCTAACATGGTGCCAGACCTTTATTTTGTGGGTATCCGGTCTGTACTCCCAGTTCCAGCTTTACTGTCAGCCCCAGCAAGGGACGGCTGGTCCTCAGGGCTGGGGAGCCAGGAGCAGAGCAGGGGACTTGCCAGCCGGAGGGAGCCCCATCCCGCAGGACGCAAGCAGGGCACATCTGGGATCGAGATTCAGAAAAGAGCAGAGATCACACAAGGTTCGGGGAAGAGGTCAGACAAGTTTGTGGTGATGAGGCAGGTCTGAGGTAAAGTCAAGAACATGAGTCAGCGAGTAATGGTCAAGATAGGCACATCAACAGCATCACTGGGCAAGACCACAGTGGTGAGGCAGTTCCCGCTTCAAACTAAGAAGTTAGCCTGGGTCCGGGCCTGGGTCGGTGTGGTATGTGGCCAGGCACAGGCCCTTGCAGCGCCACTGTGGCACAGCTCAGATGAGGGTCAAGCATGACAGCCTCAGCTCAAGAGCCATTCCTATGCAAAGGGCAAGGCATTCACTGAGCCTTCTTCCAGCTTTCTCTTGACAAGCTCTTCAAGGCTGCCCAAGGTGCATTATAGCTGGCCTTTCCTGCACAAAGGTGGACTAGAGTGCACTGCAGTCCTGACAATCTCATCTCTGAGTCCTATATAATGGTGATTAGAAAATACCCCCTTCTTTACTACTGTTTAGCCAACTAAGAACATTTCTGATACACCTCCAAAGACAGTCTACTAGGTTATCTCCTGTCACACGACATGAGCAAGAACTATTAAAAAAATTAAAACAACAATATAGGACAAATACATT
>NW_009953864.1:288742-295214 GCF_000747805.2 Chaetura pelagica
ATTCCTGCTTGTTCATACTGTTTATTGACAGATCTATGGCATTTAATCTTTACACAGTATATTCTTGGCGGCAGACCATATGTGTCAAGTAGTGAGAAGGCAGACACAAAACTGTTTCAGACACTGCCATTTTCTTTCAAGTACCTGTAGACAGAGTACCTGATTCCTACCAGAGAGCAAATCTAAAGGAAACCTTTTTAAGATCTTCAGGCTCCTGAATGTGCTTTTATCAGAAATGGAATATGTTTTCTTCTTATCCATAGACCACCCCTTCCTTTTCTGCCATGGGAAGTGGTAGGGAGTGGTAGAAGACAAGCCAGGTTGTTTTTGTGAGGTGCCTCTGTTAATCACTTTTCTGACTCATGGAGGTTGAGTGAACTGATGAAAGCTCCGGTTAGGATAGGAACTCCTTCCCTCTCCTTATTTACACTCCAAACACCTTCAACAACCTCAAATATTTATTTTACCGGATCTGGCACAGATTATGACTTTAGGATTAGCCCAGGCAACATCATCCATTCATGTGGTCTGCAACAAAATAACAAAGGAATAATTGAAGGCTCCCTATGTCGTCATTTCTTAGGACTAGCCCTCCAACAATGTAGTAGTAAATTTTGTGGAGCAGGAAAAATTCTTCAGGAAGATTTTTCAAGGAAGTGTCTTGTGGGTATTTAGAGCAGAGCAAATTGACTGCAATGCCTTGCACTACTGTGGGCAAACTGCACCCCCGTGCTGTTTCTTGTTCACACTAGCATTGGGAAGGACTTCTTGTTTCTATGACTGGGAAGCATGGGGTAGTTTTTACCTGCTGGAGTGGACTCATCTGCTCTGAGAGGCTTATGCTTTTGGGTCTCCTGCATGAAGATTTTGAGGGTCTTGGGCATACTTGAGCAGGGAGACTTTTGGAGGTGGAACAATAATTCTTCCAGCACTTGCTGACTTAGCTCCAAGACATAACAGAATAGATATTTAGTGTCATGTTTTTGTGGACCTCATTACTTGAATCAAGGCTGTGTTTTATATAAGGCCAGTGCAAAGCTTCCTGTACGTAATAGGGACAGTCTGCAGGGAGTATGCAGGGAACTGCTGAGGTATTCTTCTGCTTCAGAGTTTCTTTGGCATTCACCCCTGCTAACGCACTAGCTGCTATTAAGTCTTGGTGTTGTTGTGGACTGTTTGGGATTTTTTTTGTATTTTCTCTGGTTTTATTTCTCTTCAATTAAATAATTACCTTAATAAGAGAGTTCCAGTTATTCAAATAATGAGACATTGTTGAACTTTTGTGATCATCAAGAACTCTGGCAGGTTTCCGTCATGCAGAAAGGTAACGAGGACCAACCAAAAGCAACATAGAAGAATGATAGCACAAAGCATTTCAGTAAAAACTCGAAGTCCTTTAAATCAAAACTCTTTATATGTTCAGTTAACACCCAAAATGGGTGTCTCGGTTAGTTTTGTTTACTTGTTCTTATTTTTTTTATTTTTCTGCTTAGATTAATGATGCACTGGCAAGGTGTAAGTAGGAAAAACTGGAGGTTATTTCATAGTGAAGAAAATATTTTTGAGATACTTTTATAGTACAACTTACTTAGTTTAATACATACTTGTCAGAAGTAAAAGTTGGGGTTTTTTCCCCAGAGGCAGAACAGGGCATGAAGAAAATGTATAGCTATTTGTAATGGTAAAATTTCTGTCTAGGTATTTGTTCTGAATGGTACAAGGTTTGCATGCCAAGTTAAAACATTTTTGCTGTGTTTGTTTTTTTTTAACTGTTCCACTTAAGTACAGTTGGAAAGTTTTATTTTGAAATGGTGAGTGCATTCAAGCAATGCTGCCAAATTCCAGGATTATTACAGTTAATACAGAACATTTTGTTGACTTTAATTTGTGAAAACTGTGTTTTAGCAGTTTAAAAGTTGTTAAGGGATATGCAGCCTCAATTATTTTTGGAAAAATTCTACAAAATCTAATAGTGTTAGGACATAAAAATGATTCATACAAGTAGCAATTTATTGTCAAGGATAATGGATATGAAATGCATATACAGGATAAAGTCTTTTTCACTGTAAGATGATACCACCCCAGTACTCCAAGTTCTGTTTTAAAACAATGCAGCACCCCATCTTTGCATTTGCAGCTTCCTAGAGGAAATGGCATTAAGCCAGAAAGTATGTGGTAGCTGCTTTGAAAATCATGCATCAGAATAGAACCTTTTACTACTGACATTATCTTGCCTTTAGCAGATGTGTATTGTAGAAGGTTGTGACAAGATCTTGAGTAAGATGAATAGGCCTAGTTTTCTTCCTTAAAATGAGTTCCCCAAAGAAGACTGAAAAGGCTTTTAAATGCAGAAGGGGACAAGAAAAAAAAAGGGAAAAAAAAAAAAAAAAAGGGGGAAGAAAAAAAAGAGGAAAAAAAAGGTATGGAAAAAGAAGCTAGAATACTTATGAATACAGAAAACTCCAAGTGACTAGGAAAAACAGCATAGAAATGAAAGTGGTTTCCACTGTGTCATGGTACAGAGAATAAGTCCTTCTGAGCTTGGTCACCTAGTGACCTTGAGTTGCAGGAAACTGTGAACATTTCCCCAGTGACTTGCCGCATTTCCCTGCTGTTCACCACTGATGCCTGCTGATCCAGCCTCCCTCTGGCTCTCCCTTTTTCCCCTGTACCTCGCATCCCACTGTGGCCACCTGCTCCACCAGGCAGTCTATCTTTCTGTGGCATCCCTGGGTGTCCCAGCAAAAAGGCAGTGCCTCTAGCCTTCAGCTGCAGCCCCAATACCTGGCCAGCCTGTCCTCTTCAGGGAGCTCAGCATGCCCCCAAGAAGTGAAGCATCACAGAGGTATATGATGATAGTTTTCCCCAACAGTCCCTGAGCTGCTTAGCATGCAGCTGCTTGTTGCTTTCCAGCAATTGCTAAATCACAGTTCAGGCATGGCAAAACAAAGCTGCCCTTGACTTCAGGAATAACAGGCTGCAGCCTTAATTTTTCTTGAATGTAAAGGCCTACTGTTAGCACTAGACAATCAGAGAGGAAAACATTTTAATACTACTCATGATACGGTTTTGCTGGTAACTGGCACTTTCTAAAGCTGTTATTTCTTCCATTTCAGCAAGCTATCCTAGTTTTTGTGTAATTTCACATAGCTTCTCCAGAGACAAGAAATGGAAGAAGAAAATTCGTAATTCCAAGTACAGGATTAGGGGAGGTTTTCCTAAAAGGCTCTGACAGCTTTTCTCAGTGTCTGCACTCTCCGTGGTGTTACACCACGTGTCCTAATAAGGGTCTGTATGATACAGAAACTTGCCAGTGCAGGGAGATGAGGAAAGGTGCCCTGTGCTAGCTGGTTGCTTGAGTCACTTCTCAGAGCATCTCACCTGACCCGGCAGAAGTGGGTTGAATGACTGTTGGGACTGCAGCTCAATGGTTTTTTCACTAAACGGCTGACACTGACATTACATTTTGAATCTTTTGTACTTCTTCACAGCTTGAGTAAGGTGAATTCATCAAATATCTATCCAGTAAATAATTGGTAGAAATACTTCAAGTTGCATATATTCTTAGCTGGTCTGTTTTGGTTTGTTTTTGCTTTTTCCCTGTATTACTTTACAGTTTGCCTGTGAGCGAAGTGGCTGTTAGTACCCCTATTTTGCCTGCATATTTTCAAATTATGAGTTTGATAGTGCTCTTTTAACTTTAGAAATCCTAAAATAAGTAGAGAAAATTATTATCTATTGCTAATAAACTTTGTATTTGAATAGACATTCTAAAAATAAAATGCAAGCCCTTTAGTCCTGCTTTTTCTACTATCCTGCTCCTGGCCAAACCCTCCATCCCCAAAATATTTGGAAAACAGAAATTAAAAGCAAGCCCTTAAAAGATTATTTTGGATGTTGACACATTATGCTATTTGAATGTTATTGTGTATCAAACGAAATGTAAGCATTGGTAAACTGTAAAAATAAAAATTTAATATTTACCACAGTATTAGTATTAAGCATCTGTTTTTAAAACTGCACTGTACACCCAAACTATCTGCATTTTTCTCTGTTTCTCTTCTCACTTACAGAATGTGTGTCTGGATTCTGATAGTACTTAAACTATTTGATCAGTTTCAGACATATTCTGAACAAGCAATTATCTAACTGTTCAAACTAATACATTGTTGCCTTATTTTGTGTTGATGTTTAAAGAAAACACTTCTCTGGTCAATTTGTCTGTCATATTTAATTATTTATTTATTTAATCTTAGAAATTTCAGGAAACGTTTTTATTTTAGTTTCCAAAGTAAGGCATTATGTGTGTAAAATCTCGAGCAAGATAGTAGACTATAAAAACTGAGTAAAAATCAGTGGCCTCTTTTTACACTGAGCTTACAGTGCCTTGCTGTACATAAAGTAATGCCAGCTCGTTCAAAAACAAGATACAACAGAAGGGGTTTCTTGACTTTTAAGAGAAATCCTCTATAGCTACATAATTGTAATTACTCCAGAAATTTTATGCTGAAAAAGATTTTTGTTTATTTTTAACAGCTATTTGATATTGTTAATTAAGTATAAATTTTATGCTATATCTAGATCTTTTAAGGTGGCCAAGTAGAAACCAAAATGCCAGTGTAATCTTTGAAGACATCAATTGTATTTAAAAAAATTGAATTAAGGCTTTGTGAAGTGATTTCTGAAACCAGACTAGGAAAAAATGAGATACAAAATATGGAGAAGAAATTAACCTTTCTCCCACTGTACACATCAGTTTTGAAGCCCTTGGGCTTTAAACTTAATAGCTTGGATTTCTAGGCCACTTTTACACAGTTTTTTTCTCCTTGTCCTGCTTTATTAACAAAGCAGGTCTTTTCTTTTTCATAAAATGGAGACTTTGTCTTCAAAGGTGATAGCATCTTGTGGAATAGATTAAGATCCATTGGCAAATAGTTCTTGATTTGAATCAGTGACTGAAATTGTAAAGGCCAACAAACTTATTTGGTGCTGGTCTTACTTGAAAAAATGGTTATCCATTATAATGCTTCTTCAGTAGTCATTATTAACCCTGGATTCAGTTGCAGATTCACTTAAGATGCAAAGATACCAAAGTTGAGTATGAAAATTAAGGGAAAAGTGAAGGCATGGTGCAATTCAAAGGAGAAAAAATATTTCACCAAGTATCTGAATGGTAGGCTTGCAGCATTTAATTTTGCTACTCATTCTGAAACACTTTTTACTTTCACTTTCTTTGCATACCCTCCCTAATTTGATTATTTAAAATATTTTTTTATTTATTTGAGAAACTCTGGACAAGTGATAGTGCTGTTCCTTACAAAATACAAATATAAATTGTGTTCCAGTAACTGAGATTATATTTAGCATGATTGGTCTTTTCATCAAGAACAGGCCACACACAATATCCACAGGACGTGAAGTCTAGTCTGTACTGCACACATGTAGTAGTGCCAAAGCTTTTCAAAAGCCCTCTGAAAATGCAACAGGACCAAAGCTCTTGGGAAACATTAGATATTTTTTGAGCAACCAGCTACTGTAAACACCCAGGAAATTGGTTAGGTTCATCATCTTACAAAGGAACTCTGACCTCTCTTTCAGAGGAAAAGACATCAGTGCTTGCAGGCATGTAGAAAGAAAAAGATGTATATTAAAGGTAACTAATGTTTGAGTATTTTGGCACCCCATAACAGTAGCTCAGAAAGTATAACATGCCATTATAATTCCAGTGCTGACATTTTCTTTCATGCCAGTAGAGTTTCAGGGAGGTTCCTTTGTGTTATTTGCAGCATTTCACCTTCATGAAGAGTGATTTATTTTTTTTAAATCAGATTGACTTCTGTTTCACCATACCTGCACAAGATGACCACTTCATCTTGTCATGTATGTTGATATACCTTGTTTTTGCAGCAGAATCAGAACTTACATATGAAGAAAAAGAAAAAGCATGAAGACAAAACCTAAAAAAGATAAGAGGAAAAGTAACTTTTTAGATAAAATGATGAGCAGGCAAAATTACAAGGAAAGGTGGAAGAAGTTTATCAGCTTCTAAAGTATTAAATTTTAAAAAAATATTTCTAATTTAATTTATTGTCCCTTTAAGTCTGTGTAAATATCATTCTGTTTAATTTTGCCACAAGTAATTGTCATCAGTTTGGACTATCATGTCTATCATGACACCTAGTTGCAACTACTTTTTTTAAAGGTCCCTTCTAACCCAAACTGTTCTATGACATTAGGAAAATAGCTTAGACTGAATGCCAGCTTGACAGATTAAAAGGGATGCAATTGCACATACTGTAGATTATGGCTATTGCTTGTAGTAATTTTTTTTACTTGAGAGAAGAAAAAATGAGTTTATTAAAAACGCCTAGTTAAGAAGAACAAATGTTGGGATAGTTGAGTCTGTATTTCATGTTTGAACAAATAGCTATAATATATTTTGATGACTATGCCATTTATATGTTGGAGTTCA
>NW_009953864.1:295269-354168 GCF_000747805.2 Chaetura pelagica
AGCAGGAGAAAAGTGGAGAATGGCTACAATGTAACAACAGAAAAATAAATAAATATGCTTCCTATGACAGTGGTACAATAAGGTGAGTTTGAGTAACTTCCAAAGTCACACAACTTGAGGTGCTCCCACAAAGAAGAAAATGAAATAAAAATCAGTGTATGGAAAATTCCTTTAGCTTTGACACACTTTTCTTTATTTAAAGATTAACTGCTCTTCATTTTACTTTTGCAACCAGTGACTGACAGGAAACATTTCAGAAATGTAGGTACAACAAAACAACTGGAATTTAATCCTTTCTGCAATTCAAGAGCAAAACAGTACGACCTCAATTCACAATAAGAGCTAATAGCATTTGTTTCAAGTCCTGTTTATCTTCAAGTACCATTTCTGCACAGGAATTTTCCTGGTTTAACCCTGAAGTTACAATCAAAGAGAAGTTGAAACTCTTTCAAGCGTCACTCTCGAGGTCTACAGCTGACAAGTTAAAATCATGATCTTCAGTCTACATGCCTCAAGGGGAATAGCCAATTTATTTGCCAGTAGTGACTTCCAGAACTGTAATGGATTTAAGACATATTTTAAATCCGTTTTTTGAGATAGTAAACTGACTCAAGAACACTTTCTAGCTGTGGTTTCTCAAGAGAGGGAAAGTATTAAGTGTGAGTGGGTGCCATAATGGGAATGATAGTTTTATATTGAGGAGAAAAAGGAGAAATTAGCTATAGTAAATTGCATGCATGACAGTTTGTCTTCAGTTTGTTTTTATTCTCTGTAGACAGAGGTTCTACTACCATGGGCAATATTTAGTTTTTCTGATGTTATTTACTGTGTAATCCCATTTTGTGGTTTTGCTTCCTCATAAATGTCATTAATGGTGGACCTTACAAAACTCAGTCATGTTTCAACAGGCAGTCTGTCTGTCAAGGTAACAAACTAGCCACTGAAAGTCGCATGGAAGTCTATGGAGTTTCCTGAAGTTACAGCTGTGTCTGACAGCAATGAACTGGGAACACTGTTCCAAAACACTGAACTATTGACATTAAGTGTTCTGATGGCCACTGAGTCTATAGACTTCAAATAAATCCAACAGAGAGGGAGTTACCTTGACCTCCTTAGGAGCCCTGTCCTGGGTCAAGTAATGAAAATTTAGTCACTGTTGTGCTTGTGCTCGGCATGAAGCAGAATTTTTACTTCAATAACACATCTTGCAGCATGACAAAATGCTGCTGTGAATGTGACATTCACATTCCGTTTGTGAATCTGAAGGACATCCCAGCAGTAACATACAAAACTGATTTTCCAAAGTGGACCATTAAGTATTCTCAAATTTTTAAACCCTGTAAAAGCACACAAAGAAAGTTGTTGGAGCTGTTTATTATGCAGTTACTGCATTAATTTTTCCTTTCCATTATTTTGTCAGTATCTCAGGAAAAAAAAAATAATTAAAAATTGTCTTATTTTAGAGGACCTAAGTGAATGAAACATAGATTAAAACATAGATAGTTGTTTTGTGTCTCTGTTGAAATTCTATAATACTAAAATATTATATCAAGGAGCAGAGGGACATACCCTGACAAGAAAAATGGTGAAATTGCTTAAAGGAATTTTAAAGTCCTGGAAACTTAAATTGATGTTTGTGACTCCTGTTTTTCTGAGATAGAGAGAGTTGTTTGTCTTCCATACATCTGTGCTGAACTGAAACTGTCTCAATGAAGACAACTGTTAAAAACTAGTTGGGAAACTTCATGCCTACCAGCTTTTTAATGGTTCCAGAATGTGTATGATTTCTTTCTCCGTAAGTGATTTTCATATTTCTAACTGCTTGTGTTTACTGAAAGCTGTTCCTTGTTTTCTAGTAACATTCTGGTTTGTAGGCAGATGCTGTGCTGCAGGGCACACAATTAAGTATCAGAATATGCACTAGTTGATATATTCCTTCTATTACATTTTGTTCCACTCAAAAATTTTGATGTAGTAGCAGTTCCTGCTTTCCCAAATGTCAAATTTTATCCTGTTCTAAGAATGTATTTAGTTAGTGCTTGTGTAAAATACTTGCCTTTGAATGCAAAAAGGTGTGCTATTACAGTCTTAAGGTTGGCTATCTAAAATCTGCTCAGAAAGTGAAAACGGTCAAAAAGAACAGTACTAATGTCTTGTTTCACCCTCTGCAAACTTACTAATGTTCCATCGTAGAGGTCAAAGGGAGGAAATGGGAAATGGAATTTATTCAAAGAGTTCCTTGAGTGTAAGGACCAATGGTATTTAAACCTATTTGTTAACAAAGTGGTGGAGGTGGAGACTCTCTTCTGGTTTCCTCAGAAAGAAGGCAGCCTTCCTCACTGCCCTGAAGGGATGCTGGGAACTAGAGCTGTGCATGCTTTTGTTATCTTTCATATCAGATAATTGGACACGAATTACTGCATCTGTATTTTACTGAAAGCACAATATATTGACAGCAAACATTGTGCTCTCTAGTGTATTGTAAATAGTTTACCTTACAGATAAAAAATTCTGATATATTCAGTAATGTGCACTATCCTGTGGACATTGCTTGTCATCTTTATTTAACGTCAGTCTGGAGGGATGCAAAAGCTAGCAATAGTAAAAATCTTCATCTTCAATAAATTAAAAACTAAGTGCATTGATAGAAAGCAGACAAGAATAGATCAACCACAGGACAAATGACTAAAGGGTGGGGATGCTCAGTGTAGGACTGGTGAAAATGCTTAAAGCATCTGGTTTTGCTTCATTGGATTCTCAGATTGGAATGAACTTTGCAATTTAATTTTAGTTTTGCAATTCCAAGTCTGTAGTTCAGAGTGGAGCTGGGTGAGTTCCTAGGTTCTTTCTTTCTTTCTTTCTTTCTTTCTTTCTTTCTTTCTTTCTTTCTTTCTTTCTTTCTTTCTTTCTTTCTTTCTTTCTTTCTTTCTTTCTTTCTTTCTTTCTTTCTTTCTTTCTTTCTTTCTTTCTTTCTTTCTTTCTTTCTTTCTTTCTTTCTTTCTTTCTTTCTTTCTTTCTTTCTTTCTTTCTTTCTTTCTTTCTTTCTTTCTTTCTTTCTTTCTTTCTTTCTTTCTTTCTTTCTTTCTTTCTTTCTTTCTTTCTTTCTTTCTTTCTTTCTTTCTTTCTTCCTTTCTTCCTTTCTTCCTTTCTTTCTTTCTTTCTTTCTTTCTTCCTTCCTTCCTTCCTTCCTTCCTTCCTTCCTTCCTTCCTTCCTTCCTTCCTTCCTTCCTTCCTTCCTTCCTTCCTTCCTTCCTTCCTTCCTTCCTTCCTTCCTTCCTTCCTTCCTTCCTTCCTTCCTTCCTTCCTTCCTTCCTTCCTTCCTTCCTTCCTTCCTTCCTTCCTTCCTTCCTTCCTTCCTTCCTTCCTTCCTTCCTTCCTTCCTTCCTTCCTTCCTTCCTTCCTTCCTTCCTTCCTTCCTTCCTTCCTTCCTTCCTTCCTTCCTTCCTTCCTTCCTTCCTTCCTTCCTTCCTTCCTTCCTTCCTTCCTTCCTTCCTTCCTTCCTTCCTTCCTTCCTTCCTTCCTTCCTTCCTTCCTTCCTTCCTTCCTTCCTTCCTTCCTTCCTTCCTTCCTTCCTTCCTTCCTTCCTTCCTTCCTTCCTTCCTTCCTTCCTTCCTTCCTTCCTTCCTTCCTTCCTTCCTTCCTTCCTTCCCTCCTTCCTTCCCTCCTTCCTTCCCTCCTTCCTTCCCTCCTTCCTTCCCTCCTTCCTTCCCTCCTTCCTTCCCTCCTTCCTTCCCTCCTTCCTTCCCTCCTTCCTTCCCTCCTTCCTTCCCTCCTTCCTTCCCTCCTTCCTTCCCTCCTTCCTTCCCTCCTTCCTTCCCTCCTTCCTTCCCTCCTTCCTTCCCTCCTTCCTTCCCTCCTTCCTTCCCTCCTTCCTTCCCTCCTTCCTTCCCTCCTTCCTTCCCTCCTTCCTTCCCTCCTTCCTTCCCTCCTTCCTTCCCTCCTTCCTTCCCTCCTTCCTTCCCTCCTTCCTTCCCTCCTTCCTTCCCTCCTCTTTCTTTTCTTTGCAGGATGAGGGGTGATGTCTGTGGATGAAACATTTTTCATTACAACAATAAAACATCTGTCTATTCATTGCTGGCAAGATGTTAAATTATAGAGACTTAGTTTGTAATTTCATTTTGTGTGGAACTGAGAACACTGAGCCAGATAAATGGTTTTCTCCGTTATCCTAAAAGCCATGAGCATATTATCTGCCTCACAAGCACACACACGTGCCATGTACACAGCTTGTGTCCACACTTGCCATTGTATCTTTGGCCTAATGAAAAGGAGTTACAGAGTGAACATAAAAAATACGGGGAAGCACAAAGATAAAATTATGTAAAATAAAAAAAAGAATTGTAAAAATAGGGGAAAAATGTTCTTGCTAATGTGAACAAGAATTAACATTGAATATACAAAGGGCATTAGGTAAATTAAGAAAAAAAATAATATTCTGATTATGATTTTCAAAGAAGTCTTACAGCCCTAATTACTTTAAGCCTCTTTCAAAGCTAGAGAATTTGATGTATCATCCTAGATGCAAGTGAGTATCTCATGAGGAAACAATTTAAAATAATTGTACAAATATTAAATTCTTAATGAAAAATAAAAATGTCTGAGAATGCAAATAAAATGGTAATATGTGATAACTAATATGAGTGGGGGAGATCATATAAAGCAAAAGAAAATTATTTCAATTTGGAGGAAAAATCTAAGAAATCTAAGGAGATGTGTTGTTTGCTAGCAAATATGTTGTTATCAAATACTAAGTATACAGCCCAACAAGTATACATTTGTTTTTATCCACTCTTGATGCACACACAATAATTAGCCTAACCAGTTATTTCCAAGTTTTCCATTTAAGTACAGGTTTGTGAAATAGCAGTATTGTGTTTAATAATTGAATAGGTAATATCAAGGCAAGTTTTATATGGTAATAAAATACTGTGTCCTGATGTATGCCTGTATTTTCAGACACATGTCACGACATTTTCTAAATTTGATGTCACATCCAGCTGCTAGTTTTCATTGTCACAGAATCATAAAATGGGCTGGGTTGGAAGGGACCTTTAAAGGTAATCTGGTCTAACCCCTCTGCAGTTCAACTAGATCAAGTTGCTCAAAGCCCTGTGCCACCTGACCTTAAGTATTTCCAGGGCTGGGGCATCTACAGCCTCTCTGGGCAACCTGTTCCACTGTTCCCTTGTCTTATTGCAGCAGGCCCTACTAAAAAGCCTGTCCCCATCTTTCTTATAAGCTCCTTTTAACTACTGTAAGGCTGCAGTAAGGTCTCCCCAGAGCCTTTTCTTCTCCAGGCTGAACAAGGCCAACTCTCTCAGCCTTTCCTCACAGGAGAGGTGTTCCATCCCTCTGATCATTTCTGTGGTCCTGTTCAAGACCCATGCTGAGAACTCCAGAGCTGGACGCAGCATTCCCGGTGGGGTTTCATGAGAGTGGAGTAGAAGAGCATAACCGCCTCTTTTAGCCTGCTGCCCACGCCTCTTTTGATGCAGCCCAGGATACGATTGGCCTTATTGGCTGAGCGCACACGTTGCTGCCTCATGCCCAGCTTTTCATCCACCAGTACCCCCAAGTCTTCTCCTCAGGGCTGCTCTCAATCCCTTCATCCCCCAGCCTGTGTTGATACTGGAGATTGCCCCAACTCAAGTGCAAGACCTTGCACTTGGCCTTGCTGAACCTCATGACTTTCACACGGGACCATTTCTCAAGCTTGTGTAGGTCCCTCTGAGTGACATCCTGTCCCTCAAGCATGTCAACTGCACTGCTCAACATGGTGTCATGTGCAAACTGGCTGAGGATGCACTTGATCCCACTGTCTGTGTCACTGATGAAGCTATTCAACAGTACTCGTCCCAATTCGGACCTCTGAGGGACACCACCTTGTCACTCATGACCATCTGAACACTGAGCCATTGACCACTACTTTCTGGATGCGACCATTCAACCGATTCATCATCCACCAAACAGTCTAACCATTACTGTTATAGCAAAACAGTCTAGTCTCTTACAGTGTATTCTGTCAACAGTGAGTTACTTCCATGTCTTATATCTGTGGTATAAAACCAAAACATTAGTGTGAGCTAATGTAACATGCTTAGTGTGACGTGTAACTGTCAGGATAGTGGAACGTACTGCAGTGTATAATGGAATTGTAAATAAGTGAAATGAGGAAGGAGTGCTATACAACCTGCCTCTTCTGCTGCTGTTCTTTTCCATGGGAGCTCCTCCAGTACAGGTGTTTCAGCTGATTTTAATATAAAACCTCCAGCAAAGTTGTGTATTGTGTATGTCAGCATGGTATTGAGATAAATACCTTTATACACCATGCCTTAAATAATCCTTGATAAGACGTGCTGCCTTGTTAATCAATTGAGATTTGAGCAGGGATGGTTAATGTTGCATAGTCACACAGTATAAGCAGTTGACATCTTTAAAGCAGGTGACTAGTGTTTAATTCAGGATTTGTACAGCTCTAAGTACAGACTGAAGAAATCACATAAACTCAGCGTACATTCCTGGAAACGTATCAGAACTAAATGCTTCATTAACATAATGAAACACCTTTAAAGTCCTTTATGTTTGCTAATTCTTCATCTTAGCTTAGCTTCTCAAGAGATTTACATAAATTTTTTTTAAGGTACCTTTGTATTAAGAAAGTAATATTGTGATATTTATATATTATTAAAGGCAAATATGTTGGACATATGTCATTCACAGTGTCTTAGGCTGTCTTTTTGTGAAGGCTTTTCTATCAGTGTGTTGTGTATTCATTTTATTACACTTCTTTGAATAAAGACATTAGGTTAAATGATGGGTATCTGTTACAATGAAACAAATAATGTACCCTATAGAGTTCTGCCCAATGGCTATCATTAATAACTAGGTAATTTATCAAGTCAATGTGGACTATTGCAGTCCTCCATGCATATTTTCCTGATGATGGCAAAACAAGGAGGAAAAGAAGCAATGGAGAAAATTAATTTCTGTGTTGTGGCTATCAACTGACAACCCTTTTCAGTGATCTCTGTTACTGAATGGGTGGACTTGGAATGTAAATAAAGCTTGTAATCCTCTGACCCAGGAGGTTTTAGAAAATATTAAAATACTCCGTCAAAGAACTGATGTAACTTTAAGTATTGCGTAATTACTTACCTGGTTCAATTGGTACCATACAAGTGCTTGATCTGTATTGAAGAAATATATCCCCAAAATATGTGTAGTAAGTCTAGTGGAAGTGAATGTTTGCAGCTCGAATTTGTATTTGTCAGTGTAGCATCTGCAAAGAAGTCAAGACATTGAACTGTCATTAAAAATGCAAATTAATTCTTATCTTTACCAAACACTTGATAGTGGATGAGCTGTGATAAGACTGGTGCTTTGCTACACAGTGCATAAATCTGCAAGCTGTGTCAATGTGAGATGGTTGTTGTAGGATCATTTAGGCTGATGCAAGCAGCAATGCAATTTCCCAAACCTGGACCTCTATTAAGCTGTATGCTCCCTCTTATCAGAACTGTCTAGGTCTTTCACATAGTGCTAAGCATAATTTTCTTCACTGAAATTATTTCTAAGTTGTTATCCCAAGGTCAATTGATGTCTAATAAACAGTAGAAACATCTCACATAGTCCACAATGATGTGTAAGTAATAAAGGGTGAAGCTGTTATTCATGGATTTAATAAGAAAAATGGTTTATCAGAAATAGATTGTTTGGTTTTTTTTAAAGAAAGATGTTGCATTATTGTTTCATTATAGATAATTATATATGTGCCCTTTGGAGTGTTAAAAAAACCTAAAGATTTATGTGATTACAATACCTACTAAAGACATTCAAGATGTAATAGCTTGTGACACAGAGGACAGTGATATAAATGAGGATCTATTATGAGACCTTTCCTCTGTGTAGGTTCGTGCCTAATGATGTTACAAGCACAACTTTGGTTGCCTATAGGAAAGCACACCTGTCTGGAGATTTCTTTAACCCCTTCTTGTTAATGTTTTTGGGGTTTTTTTTAGGGTTTTATTTCTCCATTGATTTTGTTGTCCATCTGGTGCTAGGTATGACTTGTCAAACAGCCTTAGTTCAACTACTTCCTCTGGACTAAATGTGTGAATCTATTATTTTCTGTGTTTTGAACTGAATACTGGTTTAGGTCTCTTCTTTCACCTAGTATGGTCTTGACAGAATAATCTCTTAAAGAAATGATAGCTTCAGATTCTTCAAACAGAACCATAGCTTCTTCTTGGACAGCCTTTTGCTATGGGTTTCTTGTACCTGAAGTGACCAGCTAGGTTTCTAGTTCCTCAGAAGACACAACTGTTCTTGGTACTACCTTGACTCCCAATTTACTTTTAAGGCTGTGATTCTGCACTGGACTTAAAGAGAGTTAAAGTCTTAGAAAAACACAGGTTTTAATTAACAGGCTGTGGTTTTCTCAAAATCAACCTGTTAATGTAATATGATGTATTTTTAATTGTCCTCTTTCCTAAATGAAAAGGTCATGTCCATGTGATGGTTTGAGTTCTTCCTGGATTGTCAGAGGGCTCTCTCAGAAATACTCTGGGCAGTTTTTTAATCTGAGATACAGTTGTTTTCTGTATAGGGTATGGCAGTAAGTCAAGATAAACCATATTGGCGGAAAATACTCAAACATCTCTGTTAATTCATATAAATGCCTTTCTGCTCCCCAGAAAGGTGGGACAGGGAAGACAAAACAATCCTCTAGCAGTTTTCTTCCTAATTGTAAAATATTCCTTTTTGATTCCAGAGTGTCTGATCAGCTGGATAGACTTGTTGCACAAACACTCATGGACAGTATGTTTATTAAAAAATAGGCAGCTTGGAGATCAGTCAGTCCACTGGCACAAGTCAGTCCAGGGTCTCCGTAATGTTTGGCCAAGCCTGGCAGTTTCTGATCCACTCAGAGAATGGACATCAACCATCCTGGGTGGGCTCACAGACAGAGCCCTGGTACCCAGCCGCAATGCAATTATAATTTCCTTTTTGATTCACAGTTACAATTTAAGCTCCATAAATCTGGACACATTTTCCTGATTTTTCTGAAAAGTCATATCCTACATTAGTACTGTAGGGAAGTAAGATAAGACAACTGTAGAGCAAGAATGTTGAAAATACGTAAGTATGTTAAAATCATTGCCACATCCATGGCCGACACTTCTCTGTCTTGAAGAATGGAGGCACATGTTGCAGTAAAATGAGCTTCAGTCACATTCCTGAAAATGTTTTCAGTTCCCTCCTTCTGGGTTTTCTTCTTTGGCTTCCACTTAACCTTGCCTGAGACAGGCTCAGATCTTTTTTCTGTTTAGGCCCTGAGAGAAAATCTACCATGGAGCCACTCTCAAAGACTACTGGAACATAGCTTTTAGAAAGCTTGCTTTTATCCTTGTCACAGCTGTGCATAACATAAGTTCTTAAGCTTAAAGGTGGCATGACTGTGGAAACTTGTAAAAGTTTCCTGACTGTGGAACATGTCTCCCAGATGTTCTAGGAAAGTTAATTGACCTCATATAGTACATTGCAATGGGTTAACAATGGAAATTAAAGAAAATGTAATATTTTTTTCTTAACAGACTCTTCAATCTTGGAATTCTAGGAGCACATTGATATTTCGTCTTCATTATAGCTAGGAATCTCACTTGTGAGAAGTGCAGAGAAGAGTATACGGATAAATAGTAAAAAATATGCCCCTGTTGGTTAGTATTATAATAATTAATTTTAATGGTGATGTGAAAGAAAGTGACACAATTTTGATGCATTTTTCTTTTCTGTAGATGCATCCATACCAACTGATACTTTTTTAAAGTAAACTCTTGTAGTTAACAGGTACTTTTTTAAAGTAAACTCTTGTAGTTAACAGTTAGGAAGAACTGATACTACCTGGCTTTATTTGAGTCATGACACTGGAGGATTCAGAGACTCCAGAGTCTTCATGTGGACATAGAGCTTCCAGAAAAGCCAAGAGCTATCTATACTTGAATCTTGGAAGCCATGCTGTCTCTAAAAAGGTACATTTTGTGGATTGAAGGTGACAAATGGGCTTCACTAAAGAAGTTTTCATGAAGATAACATTTATGAGGGTGACATTCTTCTCTCATATGTGTTAACATTTTCAATAGCTAAGCCATTATTACTGGCCACTTCATGGATTATAAAAGTACTGCTGTCTTTAAATCTTTAAATTCAAAAGTATTAACATTTATTTAGGAAGAGCAATATTCTCTGTAAGGTTATATAGGACAAACTCATAATTCATTGAATTTTACACATTGTGCAAGGCAGTCTTAGTGCAAGATGAGAAAACCATGAATATACATTAGCAAAGAGCAGTAAGGTAGTACCTGGTCTGAATAAAACAGTGATGAAAGAGATACTCCATTTTCTTCTGCCCCTCAATAATTATGCCCTCAATGTGTACTTTGATGTTTCTCATAGAATCATCAAATCATCAAGGTTGGAAAAGACCTTCAAGATGATCCAGTCCAACCATCTGCCAACTGTCATTGCTATACATACAATACGAGGCCACACTGAAACCTCATTGTGATGACATGACCACACATAATATAAACAGGCATACTGCTTCCCGTTGTGATCTCATGGCTATATGTACCACACAAGATTATACTGCCTCCCCCTCTTTGAGCTGTCATGGCCATATATACCATATTAGGCCATACTGCCACCATTGTGATGTCATAGCATACGTACCATATAAGGCCATACCGTCTCACCATTGTGATGTCACACAGGTCTTACAACAAGCTGCTGGATATGTTATAATAAGTTCCATGTACATGGGGAGAGTCACAGAATCACGGAATGGTTTGGGTAAATGTGATTATGTAGTTCCTGAAAATCCCCTTGAACTAGGGGCTGTCCCCATTTTTCTAAATAAAAGTAGGAAAAAATATCAGTATGATTCTTACTAAAATCCCCAACAGAAATACATTGCAGAAGAATGAGATTCAGTGAAAGTATTAAGTAATACTATCAAGTATTCCTGTAATGTATCCTGGAGAGCCTTTAGAGACAGTACTGAAAAAAAATACAGCAGTATTCAGTTACAGTTGAATGTTGAATTACCCTTTGGCACACTGTCCCACCCATAAAGTGGGCCTCCATGAGTGAAACTTTGAGAAATCTTTTCTGAAGAGTTGTAGGGTACGTTTCAGTATTGCCTCCATTGGTATTCAGGGAAGGAGAACCCCATTATGAGAAGCACAACAGAACATCATTAGAGCATGATGTATTTCTGTCTGTTCACTATCAGGATAGGTGATAATTGGGATGTTTTCCTTTCTAGTGTCTCAGTGCCCAGAAAGATGTCTTTAGACAATGATTGTCATTTAGCTGGTGTATATCAGTGTATGGGTGGTGAGCAACTGGGCATATTCTACTGTCTGGCATATTTTGTAAAGAAAGTGCAGAATAACAGGATACTTATAATTCCTTATTATGAGCATTAGTCACAATGCTGGCAGTACATCACTGCACTGATGGGAGTTGAAGTGTCTCATGAAAAATGAAATAGAAAATTTAGTTCTAGGTTATTGCTGGTTCCATCAGATAAAGTACCAGCATTAGATATTGCAACTAAAGCAATACTAGGCAAAAGTGTTTTCACAGACTGGTACTGTTACAAAATTCATAGGTAGATTATATACTTGCAGAGGTACATATTGTCATCAATTTCCTGTGGTTAGTACAGGATGCTTGCTTTTGATACTGTGACAGTGATGCCATATTATGTGCAAGTTGTCCTTCTTCCTACTTGAAATCACAGAATGGTTGAGATTGGAAGGGGCCTTTCAAGCAGAGCCACCTAGAGCCACTTGCCCAGGACCATGTCCAGACAACTCTTGGATGTCTTCAAAGATGGAGATGCCTCACCCTCTCTGGGCAACCTGTGCCAGGGCTTGGTCACTCTTACAGTAAAAAAGTGTTTCCTGATATTCATACAGCAACTCTTGTGTTTTAGTTTGTGCTCACTGGCTCTTGTTCTGTCCCTGGGCATTGCTGAAGAGAGTCCAGCTCCATCTTCTTTGCACTCTCCCTTCAGGTATTTATACACATTAATAAGATTCTTCCTGAGCCTTCCCTTCTTTAGGGTGAACAGCTACAGCTCATATGTCTGGTGACTTCCTTACTACAAGGCAGTGCCTTTTGGGTGCCACTTCTTAACTTGAAACACTACTTTGCAAGGCAAATGGTGCTTGAATTACACGGTAACATACTGCAACAAGCATTTAATATCTTTAAAAGTGTTACTGATTGTTTCTTTTTTAATTATTTTAAACAGTTCTCGTAACAAACATAAATTTAGTTGAGTAGAAAATCTGAAGATGTATTCTTAATCACCTTCTGGTCACCTAGGAATCAAATTTTTATGTAACATAATATTACATCTTCCATATCTTATGTGTTTCTCTTGTCATGTTTGTGACTAGTTAATATAATCTTCTCAAGGTCCACTTACCATTTTTATTATTGAATATTTGGTTCAATTATATTTGGGAAGTAGGTTCAGGATGGTAAATCCCACTGATTCTTGATTCCATTGCAACTTCTCAGGCTTTAAATGGTCAAGCAAACTTTGAACTTCAGGATCCTTTTCTATTTTGAACATGTCAGTTCAAAGCCTCAGCTGAGTAGGTGGCTTTATGCATTCAGCAATATTTGCTTACATCCACATAGATAAAAAAGCTAGGATCTTGAAAGGAAAAAGATAAATTACTGACTTTTTGCACCAATTGAATTGCTTGATTTTATCAATATAGATGTATAATACAGGATTTCCTGATATTGAAGAGTTTTAATCAGTTCTGTTTGACAGCGTACTGAAGTTTTTTTGTTTTGTTTCCCTGCAGCTCAGTACTAGAGCATTTCTTCTACTCCTGTGGTACCTGACATATTAATTGCTACCCTACTTTTGCAGCTACAGGCAGTATGTCTTAGTTTGATCAGTGGCAGATGTTCAATCCTATTCATCGTGGGGTTTATTTCCCTGTTGTGTTTCAGCTTCTCTGTTTTCTCTTTTTCTTCCCTTTCCACATACAAAGGGACTCCAGTACCACAGAGTCCTTGCCTGCATTGCATATATCCAAATCTGAAGGCAACTGAAGAGTCATGAGCTATCCATGCAGAAATAAAGCAGCAGTAAGCTGTGATGGAGTTGTATTATAAATTGTAATTTGTTACTGGAGTGTCATGCTACGTCAGATAATTGATAATCTGATGCCGCTCCCAGACTGCACCTGCACTCTAGGTTACAAAAAAACTGAACTGCCAAATAGCTGTTGTAAAAAAAACCTAGATGTGGGTATTCAATGGAAAGAATACATTTTATTATTATTATCTTTCCACCCGGCACTCCATTTAATCACTTGTGACAATTGTGCTTTATGTCCTGCAGTTCTTTCCATTTCATGTGCGGTTTAAGTCCTGCATCTGAAATGGAATAATCCCATCCAGCAGTATAGTCTGGGACTGCCTGGAGAGAAAGTAGCTCTGGGGACCTGGTGGACAGCATGTGAGATATGAGCCAGGAGTGACAGAATGAAAGGCAAAGGACACAAACTGCAACATGGACAATTCTGATTAGATATTAGTATTTTTATTTTTTAATTTATTTTGCCACAACTGTGGTTAGGGTGGTTAGGTTTGGGAACAAATGCACAGGTTGGTTGTGGAATCTCCATCCTCAGAGACATTGAATCCTCACTCAAACACAACTCTGAGTAACCTAATCTAATTGGACTTTCTCTGAGCAGATAGTTGGGCTAAATGATCTCCAGAGGTCCTCTCCAACCTTATTTTCTCTGTAGTTTCATGATACGCAAGTATGGGCCCTTCAGAGGTAACAGGAGGTAGCTAATGAAGCACCGTCATTTTACTTTTGAAGTTGGAATAACAAATTATATTTTTTCTTTCACTTATGTAATTTTCTGTCTAAAGGAAGAAATCATACCTAAATTAGATACCTTTTTTTTAGAAAGTGCTTTTGCATTTTGTTATTTACATTATTTGTATGCCTAGAGGATTTTGCTCTTGAAAACATTTTGAGCAGGTTTTTAGGATAGACCACAAAATCACAGAATCATCAAGGTTGGAAAAGACCTTCAAGATCATCAGTGACCGTCTCAAGTTTTAGATTTACAGCTAAGCACTGAAGACAAAGCCTTAAGTTGTAGAGAGAAAATACTCAACACACGTATTGCGTATACACAAGTTCTCTTTCCTTGGAGTTTCTCAAATAATTTAGACTGGATGATTTTAGGGGTTTCAAAACTTGATATCCAAGCAAAAGCCTAGGTGAATAGGGCCACAGCAATAAGCATCTATTTTAAGAATATTGGAAATGTTAATTTGTAAGAGAGATGTTACGTAGTTTTCTTTTGCACCATGATTCATTATATTTTTCCTATGGAGAGAAATATAATACAACCCTTGTTTGCCTATCAGGGGAGTTGAAATCCAGAAGGAAAGAGAAAACAAGGCTCTGGCTCTGGCAGTTCATTGGCAAGTTTGACCTTTTGGATTCTGCCAGAAGGGCAGGACCCAACATCTGTGCAGTATTGATCAAATGGATTTTTATTCCTCCAATGTAATAAGGAAGTATATTGCTTATGAATTCTTGTATATATATACATAAATTATTGTGTGTGTGTATATATATATATTTAAAATACAAAAGTAAAATATGAGTGTAATATCCTGAGTTAAAAAAAAACAAAACACAACCCTGAATACTATCAGAAATCTTCCTGGCAGGACTCATATGCTTTTAGGCATAGAATTGAACAGATCATATCCTAAATGTTTGCTGAGACTTTTCTGTCTGCTCTGAATGTGACGATTTTCAGGAAGCAAAATTACTTCAAAAGCAAGAAGAGAGAGGGGGGAAAAGCCACTATTACAGAAATGTCTCCTGTATGACTGATAGTGAGGCATGAGCTTAATCTGTAGGGGTAGCCCCATTTACTGAAATATTCAAATGTTATCTTTTCATATTGTTGCAATTGTGACATTGCTGAACAGGCTCATGTTGTGCCTTTCATTTCTGTAGGGTTTTTTTGTCTTGTGTTTGTTTTTTAATATGTGGCAAGTACAAAACATGTTTCCTACAGCCAAAAACAACCAAGAGGTGGCAGCACTGCTTTTAATATTCTGTGTCAATCTGCACTAGGTGATGGTACAGCTCTCAATAACACTATTGAACTTTTCCCTTCATACATAGTATGGACATTTTCACCATTCAGTGAACAGGTCTTGCTTAACAAAAGTTGCATTACAATTAGCAGCCTTGCTGCTAATGGAAATTGCCTTTTAGCCACTGCAAATTTACATAATGCTGTATCACTTCTGCAGCAGGACAAGCCTAGCAGACATAGGAACTCCAGTGAATATTTAAATGCCACAGGGCTGCTTTGATCAGTGTGACTGAGCAATCATGCTTCATCATTTGCTTTGCTGCCTTGCAATTATTTCTATTCCATTTTTTCTCAGAAAACATTTTTTTTTTTCTTCTCCAGGCAAGGTGTTTTAGAATATAAGACACTGAACTGTCCATGTCTAGTAATTTCTTTACCAGTGGATTTAAATGCCTCATACCTCTCTGAAATTAACATTAATCACTTCAGTTTAATCCAAAGAAAACCCCAAGGGGAGATAGCCATCAAAGAACATTGTCAAGAGATTGTTAGCATTTTTAGTAATCATCCATAGGCTGTATAAAATCACTTTGTTTCTTACACCATAATGGTCACATTCTATCACTATGCGTATTCAAAGACATAGAATTTTTTAATTAACTGATTTCCTTTTCATACTGTATTTTAAGTGAGTTTTTGTTAGTAAGTAGTACACATCTGCAAAGAATGTCAGTGTAAAAATGAGGTAATTTGAACTAAAAAGTAAGTATTTGAATATTAAATGAAAGAGGTCATGATACAGTGTGATGTTTGATGTTCTGCATATAAATATGAGCTTTTGTGTGTGTATGTTTAAATAAGTTGATAGCATGTATGGCTGCAGTGTCAGTTTCTCATTACAGACTTCATTGTGTTGAAAAGGAAGAAAATTTAGCTGGACCATCCTAGAATTAATATCTGTTTCTAGCAAACTGACTTTCAGATCTTCTCTAACTGTCATTCTGCAATAAGAATAACCAACCAATATGCCACTTGATCATTGAGTTTTGGGAGTTGCAGTTAATTTTTAGTGCCTTCACTTGTGTCATGCTAGATTACATGAAACTTCTCATTCTGAATGATATGAGAATTGCATATCTGTGTATGCCTAAACAGTCAGAAAAAAAAGAGTGAAAGTTCATAGACCTGAACTTTGTTTTTTTGGCTTTATTTGACAAAATACCTTGCCATGTCTCTGCTAAGAAATCAGTATTGTCATGAGAAAATAAGCCCATTTCTGGCATTACTGATCTTTCAGTACCCGCCTAACTTGGTCTTATAGGTTTTTTTTAAATAACCACTTAGGGTTTTTTCTTACACAGAAAGCACATAATCCAAATTACAGACAGGCTGAGGTTGGGCCAGGCCATAGGTCCCTGGCCCATGGTTGGGCAGGGCAGAGCTGTGGGGAGCTGGACACCAGCCCTGCTGGGGCATTGCTGAGGCAGGGCTGATGGCCCTGGGGGACTGCAGTGGGGTCCTGGCTGTGGGCAGGTGGGGAGAGCCCCAGGGGACACTGGGCAGGGACAGCAAGGCCTCTGTGGTCCTCACATGTCTAGGCAGTTCGTGAGTTGACCAGCCGTGACACCAGAATACTTCATTATCAGCATCTAGTTGAAAAAAACAGAGCAAAAAACCCAGCAAAAAGCAAGCTGCAAGTAGATATTACAGTCTTTGTAATAAAATGTTTGTGCACCTCAGATATATTTTCAAAAAGTGAGGCAGAAAATGGAGAAAAAATCTGTGTTATGCAATCAATACTGGTAAGTAGCAACACTAAGGAGGGGTTGCCATGATTTAACGCTGCTGTGGGAATGTGTGGAGAGTCCAATGGAGTAAAATCACAGGGATGACTGACCGCAGGGAGGCCGACTGAAGTGAGCAACTCTTGTTTCCTTATTGACCACCACCGGAGTTCTCTACGTTCAAGGAGTCCAAAATTTGCAAGACAGAATTGTTTGCAGTTGGACTGAAGAGGTGCTGTCTTTTCCTTCGGTTTCCTCTTGACGTTTACCTTCCTCCTTTTGTCTGTGGGAGGGTGCTGCCATTGCCGATGTAGAAGCTTCAGGAGAGTTTGAACCTTTTGAAGGGCTTCACAGTCCGGTAGACTTTCACAGATGAAGAAAGTAGGAGAACATTGGAAGGTGTTTACCTGAAAGATGTTTAGCAGGCGTGTCTACAGGCTTGGACAGGGACAGAGATATTAATTCTGTTAGTGACTGTATTTGAAATGTATTCACACCATGCAGTAACAAGAGCTTTGTGACAGTAATACTGGATTTTAAATTCACCATGAAGCCTAAAAGCTTTTCAGAGCTTTGATAACTTGAAAGTGGCATTTGTTTCTCCATAACCTTCAGAGTTCAAAGGATTCCACTGTGAATAATACAGGTCCTGATATAAACCAAATCAGAGAAAATTAGAGTAATAGTTAAGGCCTCAGTCATTATTTGCATTCATTATGTGTTCATAATAGGTTCATCCACTGTTGTTAACTAAGCAGAAAATGCAGCTACTTTTAATAAATAAGGAGTATTTGAGCAAATTAATTGGCAAATTACTTAAAACAAAGACCTGAAAGCATAAAATAGATCAAATTAAAATCGGTGAAAGGTAAAACAAAATAGTTTGTGTTCACTGGTGGAAAAATTACTAGTGAAACAAAATCCTGAATAATCTTTAATGGGACTTGAAGTATGTCTAACAAACCAATAAAGTCCTTCACAACAGAGATGTGCAGTCATGCAATAAAGGAATTTAAATAGCATTGTAAAAAGTATTCCACACATAACAGTAGAAGTTAACTCAGTAAGGTAACTCAGATTTGGATTAATAAAAGAACAACATTATTTTAACAGAGAATCTGCAGAGTTCTTGAAGATGAAGAGAAATTAAATTATAATAAATAAACTCACATTATAAACACTACAGTGCAAAGTTTTTAGGCTTTTATGCTAAACTTTTTTGCCTTTTTAGAGGTAGTAGGATTCAATTCTACTAGTCATACTCCTCCCCCAAAAAGACACTATAGACACCTACAAAATTGTATTTTTGAGTAAAATATTTACCTTTTTCATTTTCCTCCAATATGAAGTGATGAAGGAATGTCAAATAAAACATACAAAATACAATTAGTCAAAAGAAGATATTTAAAGTGCACTCACCAGCCATAAAAAATCCAAGGCTTTTTATTTTCCTAAGTATTCATAGTAATAAGTTACAAAATATTAGAACAATTATTTAAAAAGTCCCACTGTGTGTCCACATGTAAACAAGCTGAGTATAGAAGAAAATACTCGGTATTGTGACAGTTGCTAACAGTCTTGAATAAAACAGTAGAGATCCCACTAAATGTAATATGCTTCCAAAGAAAGAAGCAATAGATTCAATAGATTTTGGTTTTATCAGTGTTTCATATGACAAAATCTTCATGGGTCTTACTTTAGTTGCTGCAGAGTTAGAACAGCTTGGGTCACCAGCAGCTGCTGCTACAGTGATTGAGAAAGTGCTGCCTCTGTAATGCTTTTAATGCCTGGATGTGTTTTTCTAAAGCCAGAGGATTCCTTGCAAAGGACACCTGTGCACAGGAGACACAGTGAAGGAGAATTGTGAAACCTCATAAGCATCCCACTATGTGAGCTTCCCAAGTAGGATACAGTTGAATTCTGGATGGTGAGTTCTCAAAACTCTCTGGCAGAGCTACACAATTACATCAAACAGTAGACTTTAGGCAATGTAAAGTAACTTAAATGATCAAGTATTGACAGCTGTGTGTTTGATATATATTTACTGATATCTATTTTCATTTAATTCTTTAATATATGTGAGCATATTGTAGGGTAGGAGATGAGAGAGATGTCTTATAAGTGACTAAAAGCAACTAATACAGAAGTAGAGCTAAACAGTTCACTGTTCAGTTGCTTTGGCATTAAGAAGGAAATCGCTGGTTTTGGCTTGCAGAGAGCCCTTCAAAATTTGTACAGTCGTCTTGGTGAAATAGAAATCCAGTTAACGTGTATTTCACAATCAGAAGACAGGCTCACGTCCAGGCTTCAGCAAGTTCTGCATTTTTGAAACAGCAAATGAATCTTTCTAAGAAGTATGCTTTCATCAAAGCAAACATAATAAAACTTCAGCAAAAGCAGTAATACAAACCTTTCATGTACAAGTAAAATAAATTGAATTCTAAATTAATGACCTTTTCTCAGTGGTCTGAAACATAGCATCATGCTTATGCACAAGAAAAACTACTATATTCAAATATTAGGCCATACAACAAATCTATGTTGTTTGGTTTCCATCTTAAAAAGCATATTTACCCAGATTATGTGGGCTGCATACAAAAATTGGTTTCACTGTGAGGAGAAAAAATCCTCCTTCAGGCTCTTCTATGTCACCAAAAATAACCTCAGGGTTGCAGTTGTCTAAACAACTACATTGATAATTTGTATTTAGATTCTCTGGTTTTCTGTAGCTGACTTAGCAGGTGACCTCAGATTTAAATTCTCTGGAGCAGGGACCATACATTTGTATGTGCATGAACAGTGGGGATTTGATCTTGGCTGGAGCTGCAAGCTATGACTGTGATGTAAATGTCAAATCATAATAGAGTAAGCTCAGGCAATTTCTCTCAGAAATAAAACTTGCTGCTTTCAAATGTGACTAGGGTAAAGAAACTTCAGCGTAAACGAATGATGAAGTCAGTGGAAAATAGATTTATCCACAACTTAACCTTAGTGTAAGTTACTTAATTGCAAGCCATATTAAAATTTTACTAATCCAAAAAAGCTACATGGATGCCTATGGAATTGCTACATTTTCCTTCTGTCTCTAGAGCACTCTAAATAAATAAATGCTATAGTGCCTACTCTGTTTTTAGAGATGTCTTCTACAACATCAGTGTGATTTCTGGTTCATCTTCTCTCATTGCAATTTCAGAAACAAGCATCTCACCTTTATGAGGAATGATAGTAAATTGGAAAGAGTTAATCAGTTGTTTAAACTCTTTAGAGCTACTTACCCAGAATCTCTGATAGCTGTGGTGCAATTTAATTACAAAACATAAATCTTAGTAGTTCAATCTCAATGAGTAAATGGAAAGAACTCTCTCTATATGATCTTGTTCACCTTTCTTGTAGGCAGCCCTTTACTCCTGGGGTAAACTTTTTGGTTTTAGGCAATTCTTTTACTGTAGTTGGAAGAAGTCACTATCCTGTTCCTTGCAGCTCTAGGGTGTGTTTTCAGAGCAAAGTTAAGAATGTAAATGTGAATTATACTAAGACTATGAAGGGAAAATTATATATTATATGGAGTACAGAATAATATATTTGAGTTGGTACATGTGAATCATTCTGCTTTCTAGACTATATCTACAGTCACTCTCCTCAGTGGTGTCCCATAAATTATTAATGTCTGAATTTCATAGTAAATAACTATATAAAAATTAGGTATCTCCTAATTTGGAATCACAGATCCAAAGTCAATTTATCTAAGTTAAATAGCTGCCATGATTAAAAGGAAAGAATTGAGAGAAAAATACAGGAAGTCACAAAGTCTTACAGAATAAAAAATAAAATAAAATAAAATAAATAAAATTAAAAATATGTGCTATGAATGTGCTATGATTTTATTACCTCTAGGTAGACTGTTGCATACTTTGAAAAGTTTTATCATTGACTTCAGTGAAAGAAAGTTGACACCTTTAGTAATGAGCAAATGCTCACTGGGTACATGGACTAATGTCTTACATCACAAAAGATGCATCTGGGGCCCTGTTTTTATACCTGCTTTTTTCTTGATTTTTAAATGGGTGAAGTTGATTGGGAGCACACTTTCTTGTGTGCTCCCAATCTTGGATTCACCAGTAGAATGCTCCAGTATGATCCTCACTGCAACTATAAGCTCTGTCCTTTGAAGAGGACAGGCTGGATCCTAAGGCAGGACTCCATAGGTGTACCTTTGTGAGGAAAAGTAACAGGAGGAAGCACATCTCTGCCAAGTTAAGGCTATTGTGTAGTCCTCTCTACTTTTTAGCTTAGAAAAGGCTTTGTCTCAAAAGATTTGCATGAAATTTATGGCCTTTGTGAAGTCATACACCTAGTGTGATTCAGCTGTGAAGCATTAGCAAAGAGACAAGTCAATGAAAGGTAGGTTCTTGATGTTGTATCTAGCAGTGTTTGCTTGGTATATTTGTCACTGAATGTGACTTGCAGAATCATGATAGGCCTTGGAAACACACAGATACACACTCACATGCACATATATTATTAAGATGTAACAGTCAGCATCAAGTTATGTAGATCTCAGTTGTATAATGTAAAAGAAATGTTCATATATATATATAAATATGTATATAGTTGTCACATGTGATTCATCTCCTTACTGTAAGAGAAGAACACAGACCACTGTGTAAGAAATTCACTGACAACCAATTCTGAAAAAAATACTGTATTATTATTTCATCTGAAATGCCTATGCTATTTTTTCTTTTCACTTGGCTTTCAAATTAACGAAGCAGCTGCTTGAGGTTCTTCGGCATTGCATTCACCTTCCGTTTCACTGTTTTCACTGAGGGATGCAGGAAATGCTCACCTGCATAAGGTTGTGTTGATTCAGTAAGTTATGCTTGTGTTTTGGTGTAACAAGAGGTTTCTGAGGGGAGAGCCTGGAATGGAGAAACAATCCAAGCCAGAAAGGAAGAATCTTACACAGTAACTAATAGGCTGCAGATGCATTTGTAACACAGCTGTAAGTTTTGTCTAGGGCAGACTGAAGATGAGCACTGAAATGCTACCATCCATCTAGGGAACGAGCTGGTAAAAGAATTGAGGCCTTAGCTGGATGTGAAGGCCTCTACACATTTTCCCAAAGCTTTGAAGACTGCAGCCTGTAACCACGCTTTCTTTTGAGAGCTTCCTTAGGCCATCTGACCAAAAGAGCTGCATTGCTGGTGCATGACTAGTGTGAAGTTGCAACATGTAATGCAGCTTGTCTTCCTGCGCAGTTTCCATTTTCTTGCTGCTCTGAAAAAAGGACTGAAAGGGAGAACAAAAGCAAACAAACATCACACAGTGAGTTTTAGTCTCTCAAAAGGAAATTTCTTCTTGAACCCATATTGCTTTAGGTGACAAATTGTCTGATGGTGTGATTTCCACTTTTTAATTTAATACAATTGAACTAGAGAAATGGGGTTCAGGGAGGCATTGTTGATCTGTTCACTATGAAAATAAAATGGCCTTCTCCCACATGAGATTGGGTCTGTAAAGGACAGTGTCCTTAACTGAGGACATAGGCTTCAAATCCTAAATCCTATATCTAGCCACAGGTGTGAGTGCTACCTAAAAGACTCATTAGTCCTATGGTTAGAAGGTTGTTTAAATAAATAAATAAACAAACTAATAAATACATTCAGAGCAAGAATTTTATGTAAAATGAAGATACAGGCAACAATAGGTTTACAAAAATGAGATAATGCTCTCACCCTCTAACACTGGGCCAGCAGCTAAATTACTGATAGATGGTCTGTATTGACCCCTTTCCCTTCTCCTGCGGGGAAAGGAGAGAGAATATGGGAGAGAGACTTACAGCTTGGAAACTAAACTACACAGCTGTAATGAAACAACAGTGATGAAAAAGAGAATAATGAAATACGTATAAATATATACAAAACCAATATTGCCCCTGCCCCTCAAATAACGCTCACGTCACCACTGAGGCCACAGGGTGGATCTGGATAAGTCTTGGACTCAGCTCCTCGAGTCAGGGGCAGATAGGAGCTGGATGCAGGGATTCAGGAATGCATGGATCGGGATTAAAGGCAGAAAACCAGACACAATTTTTCCAGGATACCGGGCGTGGTCAAAATGAGTTTGAGCCCCATGATCCTTCAAATTTATATCAAGTATGACACGCACAGGATGGAAGACTTTGATTAGTTTTAGTCACCTGTGTGGTCTGTTCCTCCCCTGAGGAGGGTCGCAGGTTTGACCCCTTTACTCCCTTCTGTTTCTGGAGCGTAAGATGTTTTTCAGAACCAAGCAGTGGCCTTGGTTCTGCACACCATTCTCCAGCAGTAGCTATAAGCATCAAGCGCTACCAGTCCTAGAAGCAGACACTGGCTGAAAAACATACCATTGATTTCAGCAAGTGCAGCTACTTAGAAGGGACTTAACTGCAAAATAAAACTGCTAGGAAAGAAAATTGTTGCTATCCGGGCTCAAATCAGGACAGATGCATAGAAATGTTTTAAAATAATTCAGAGAACTGTAAGAACTGATCTAATTAAGTAGAATTCAGAAAATCAGTATCATTACCTCTGCAATAAAACTATCAGGATATTCTGCAGTTTAATATCCGCAAATTGTTACACATACTGAACAGATATGTTCTCTCCTTCCTATAGTATATATGCAAACAGCTAAAGAAATGTTTTAAAGCAACTCTTTTGAAGGGGTAGTGTATGTGGGAAATACTACTCATAATGATAGTTGCTGGTACAAATAATATAATGTGTTGATTTGAGCGAATTACTAACCTCAATTAATTTAGCACTGGGTAAGTTGCTTACCAGATAAACTGATACTGTTGTGATTACCAGTTGCTTCCTCAGAGTATGGTGTTCCAGTGTCTCAAATCTATCTGTAAACTGAGCAACAAGTGCTCCTTTTGTTTTTATTCCACAAGTTATTTGGCATAGGTGAAAAAATAATACATGAACTAGCTATTAAATTTTGCCTTTTAGCAAATATATCACAGTTTGTAGTGGTTGTAGGTATGATCAGTGATGTATCAATCACTGATGATCACTAATTTTAATCTTGGTTAGTGATGTACTTAGTTCACAAAATTAAATGTTACTGTGTTGGAAAATTAGGACAAGTATTCTTGTTTCAGTAAACAAGTGGAGTGCATTTACCCCCCCTAGCTTCCCTCCAGATTAATGCATTTCATCCTCAACCTACTTTAAAATTTGTTCTGGGACTTGAACCATTTGCAGTAAGTTTTTTCTTGGGTTTTTAATTGTTTTTTACATATGCAAGTGTGATGTAGTCTTAAATCTTGATTTGTTGACTATCATTAGTATCTGTTTTCATGAACTAGCATGGAAACTCCCACATTACTAATCTGTATTTGCTTTAAGCAGTTTTCTGTTCAATCTAAAAATGCTAAGGAAATATTTGAGACCTTTGCCCAAATTACTCTCCTTATAATTTTACTATTTTAATACTATTCTAAGGACTGAAATGTCAAATAATGTGAAGACCATCTGAGATACCTGATATACTTCTGTTCTGATCTGAAAGCTCTGTCAGTGAAATCACCCAGTCAAGAGCTGAAGTTCTCTTTGATATTTTAACATACGTTTGCTGTGAGTGCTACCAGCAACATGAAAAATTCTGTGAAGAAAAAGTGGTGACAGTGGTGTAGGACTAAAAGAAGGTGCTTGTGCACCATCTGTAACGTCTGTTCTAATAAATTGCCTCTCCTCTCAAAGTATGCCTTGCTTGAATGCAGAAAAATAGACATTGTACTCAGATCTGAATGGTTTAGAGGATGAGATTTAGGTCAAATACTGTCATAAAAGCTGATCTCCAACTGGTCTTCAATGTGAATCTTCACGTCTTTACAGTACACTAATATATTACTGCAAGGCATATTCACTCACTCTGGATATGATTGATTAAGTTTCCTGAAATACTTTTTTTTTTCCTTACTTACATGGCACATTTTCCTTAGGTACATGATTCGGTGCATAATGACAGTAAAATATGTCCATAAGTAATTTTCTTCTTACAACCAGGACTGTTCCAGATTAGCTGACTGGTTAACAGGACTCTTAAGTAGCAAAATACAGTATTCATCTGAGTAATGCCTTAAATAAAAAGTTGTAGAACTTCAATGCTCTTTTTTCCTGCCTTTTTTTTTTTTTTTCCCCCTCTGCAAGGAACTAGCTGAAGTTTTCTTTGAGCAAGGTAATTTAGGTTCCCTAGACCATTCAGGCTCATGGTTCCTATGCTGATTTGGTACACCCAACCCCATGGGTTTTTGGAATTCTGTTGACAATACTGTGGCAATTTTCTGTGACTGTTGTCTTTGAAGAAATCCCAACCCCAAATGAAGTAATTTCAACAGTAGGAGCACTAAATTGGGCTTCTCTTTTAAAATAGATTTTTCACAAAAATATCTAGCTTTGTTATACTCTTGATTTCTCTTGATAACTTTGCAATTAACATATGTTTCAAATTGATGTCACCTTGTCTGGAACTTGTCTGAATTCATGGTCTGAATTTGACTGATTATAAACTGGCTCCTGTGGCCTCATGTTTCATACATGTGCTTCCAACAGTTACTCTCCAAGCCACAATTCTTGCAGCTCTTTTGCATTCTCAGCTTGTGTTCTTTTCTTGACTATTATTTCCCAGGCTGCAACTCATGTTAATACAGTGATGGAAATGTCAGGCTAATTATCTGTGAGAATACGTAATAGTTTGAATGAGGGGGAAACAGTTACACCACAACAAAAGAGCTTACTTCTTTCTGTAAGGTTTGCCAAGTCCACTTTGCTGAAGTGAATGGCATTCTTCCACTTTTTGAGGCAAGAACTAACGTGTGTCAGTGAAATGTATAAAGGGACTTGTTTATCATTCCTAATTTTCCTTTCTACATGCAGTGGTTAGTTTAAAAATAGGATAGGAACCTCCATTCCAGAAAGGATAAAAGTGATGAACAGTGAAGGCTGCTTAGTCATGTTCATGCCTGTAGATGTCCCTTGTGTTAGTAGAAAAGACCATAGTATGTCAAACATCATGAAATCTATGGTACCAAATACTTATCTGCTTGGAAATTACTGCTTCTCTAATAAAAATGTTGTGCTGGGCTTAAGATACAGTTGTCACCTGTTCAAGGGAATGTCTTTGAATAAGCCAAGAGACCATCGATTTGGATCTGCTATGTCTGGATACTGTCCTTTTTAGAGCCAAAAGAGATGGCCTGTCAGGTCAAATTTTCTACCTCTTAAGTCCAACAACAACAGGTGATGACTGAATAAATTATTTAAGTATTTTTGGGAGAATAGTGACTTTGCAGGAGGAGAAGGTGCAAGAATGCTAGGCCAATGTCCTCTTAGAAGGGACAGGAACAAAAGCCTTGCTGATAAGTATCAATCAGACTTTCTATCTGTGTTCTGTCTTTCTGAGAGAAATAATAGTTTGAAACATTATTTTTTTTACTCCTCACTTGTGTAGTGTGGTAAGATGGGAACTTACTTAGTAAGGTGAATCAAGTCGCCATTACTAGAATATTAATGCAAGCTAGTTTCAACAGTCCCACCCCATGGCTGTATAAATACAGCTGTATCTAAAACAGAAATTATTGGAGAAAAAAAAAAAAAAAAAGCCCTGTTTCTTGATTCAATATAGAACTTAATTTTAACTTTAAAAATACCTAAAATATTTTCTTACTAATTTATTGCATAAGAAGATGCATTTTTCAGGTATGGAAAATGATGGAATAAAGCCTGTCTTCTACATACAGTACTGTATTTGACCATTCTCTTACATGAATCTGTTCTGTAAACTGGTGAGTAGCAGGATGTTACAATTATACCTCATTATAATTAAAATGTTAAAATAGAAAGAAAAATAGTAAAACAGCATTGGCTTTGTGGTCTTAATTTCCAAAATATACAATAGTTTTAAATTTTAAAGGTAGGCCTAAGACTGAGGTCTAAAACTTTAGAGACAGGGAAGAAAAAGTAAATACCAAGTTCAGCAAGGGAATAGAGAGTAATATGTCAACAGGCAATTTTTGCTCAGGTCCACTTTTTTTTTTTTCCTCAGAACTTATGTACAAAAAGACAAAATTGATCCTGTGAAGAAAAGTTGTTGCTATCTACAGATAGTTAAAAATAGGCCTCAAATACAGAAACAAGCAAAAAACAAAACAAACCAACAAACATTTCCTCTGCCAAGTCACTTGCAAGTTATCGATGTATTCTACTGTATTTTTAATTCTCTCTTTTTCTAAAGAAGTGCCATCTTTAACCAGGGCAACCGATTCTTAGTATAGGTTCATTTTAATACTTACTAGGTAAGCACTAATCCATAATCTTAACTTTCCTACCTGTTACGTAAGAGAACAAATATATAGCAGCTTTTAATTTTTATAACCAACACAGAAGAAGTGACAGCAGCATTGGCAATTGCATTGAGGTTTGCATGACTTCAGATCATGGTAATATCATGAAGCATCCTTTTGGCAGAACTAGTATAACTAAGCACACAAATTATAAAGCACTTTGGAGGAATCAAATATTCATCATATACATTCAACTGTTTGTAACTACAAATGCATTCAACAGGAGATATTAAAGTTCAGATCACTTTTTATCCTCTGTTTCAAGTGCAGGACCTTTAGGTATTTGTGTACTGAAGGCTAAAATCGCAGTGCATCTTATTTATGTGTTTATGCTCCAGAAAGAAAAAGCTTTAGTCTTCTTACAATTGCCAAAGTTATTAAAGGTTTTCAATCTAAGTAACATTGATTCCACAGTAGAAAATCAAATGAAAGTAATGCAGAGTACATACATCTGTAAAAGAATTTTAGATAGAAAAATAATGTGTTATCCAAAATGTACGTAATAATACCAAAATACTGTTCTGGAATAATCAAGGCAAATACACAGGTTCTCCCAAAGTTTCCTTTAACATAAATCAGATGACTGGCCTTCTGATGTCTAAATACTGCATTCACACAGAACCTTAAAAAAAATAAGCAGCTGATGGCTGGTTCAAGAACCAATGTCACAGTAGAACACACAAGTTTGAGACAAAATCTGTGGTTCCTAATTTTATAGTCATCATTAAGGTATCTGTAATGTTGAATAAGTTGTAGTATTAAGCAAAAAAAGTTTTAGTTCTTTTTCCATTTTTGCTTATCAAAATACCTCTTAGGGATGGTGTTTATCTTGTTCTGCCTAGCTGTCATGGACTTAACCTGTCTTACTTTCCTGGATTGAAAACTTGCATAGCTCACATACCTGATACTGGGGGTCAAATCCTACAGCTTTGATAAAATCTTCCAGGATGAGTGAAATTTTAGCTCAGTTTAAATGGAGTTTTGGCTTCAAGATTAGTCATGAAATGCTTTGAAGGATATTAAAACAGATTATTTGTAATTCTCAAATGTCCAGAAAAATAGTAAAGACTCTGGACAAGTTGTTAAAGTGACAACACATGGCCAATTATTTTTTTAGACTATCATCATAATAATAACAATAACCTTTCTTTTGGACAACCATGGAAAGATTCACTGTTTTTAGTGTGTTTACATTTGATTGGAATGACCCTTTCTGGTTATACCTTTAACTTTGTGTATGTAAGGGCCTGTAAGCTCATCTCTGGCACTTGTGGTTTGGACAGCTAGATGCATAGAATAGTGGAGTTAGTAGATGTCTCTCAGACATCTGCTGTGTATCATTAGTTATATGTGGAGTTTTTTTCTCCAGTGAATTGAGCCCCAAAGAATGTAAGTATTGGCTACTATAAACATAACTTGGTTTTAATTTACTGTGGCTGCAAGGTAAACCACATGAGGTTAAGAGCTTCTCAGTGTGATCTGAAACAACATACAGAATGGGGCATCACCTGAATTCACAGCATATTAGAACACAGCTGTACACATCTAGTCACAGTTGAGGTCCATCGCTGCAAACGTCAGAAGGTTATAATTCTGTTTACCTAAATCTTTTCCTGTATATTAAAAAAATCTACCAGATATCTTTCGTCTTTCCAAAAGGCTACCAGAAAAGGTGCTTGAGGTAGAAAATATATGAAAGCCGAGTTCAATTAATTTCCACAGTCTGCTAGGAAAATTTTCTAATGACCATATATAAAAATTATTTTTGCTGACATTTATTTGTATACTTTCTGTAATGGCTGTTCTACTATACACAGAACTAAAGATTCATTAGAGTGGAAAGAGGTCATGGAACATTATTGTGACAGCTGGGGAGGTACCTGTATTCCCATCTGTGCTTCTAGGGCTCTTTCTGTATTATGGTTTCAAGGACTGAGACATCAACATACAAAATATAAAGGGTTTGTGTTTTGTTGTTGTTTTTTTCTTGGTTTTTGTTTGTTTTTTCTGCTCATTTTTCACTTATGGCCAACCCAATGTTTTCATTGCTTTGGTCCTAGGTAAAAGAAAACAGTAGGTCTTTTGTTGTGGAAAGATGAGAATAGGATTTGTGTAACTGAAATTGTTGTTAGAGATCACTGCCTCTCTGAAGGTTGTTCAAGAATGGCAGCAAGGTGAAAGTTTCTAGCTTCTATGCAGGGTGTCTTCAAGAGAAGGGAGTTTTCTCAACTCACAGACTTTGAAGTAGTTTTACTGTGCAAAATATTCATATCCTGAAATAGCTGTTAGGTTTTTAACCACTTTTTATCTATCAGATGTGGTGATTTTTTTTTAAAGTAGCAGGTTTTCTGTTAAAAAGGTTTGTGTTTTTTCTTTTAATCATAACCCATGGATCTGTGGATGTGGTCTTTCTTAGACATCACTGCCCATGTGCTGGTGGCAACACACAAGTGTCAAACTTGAATACTTCTGTTTTGTTAATATTCTCCAAGAGGCATTTGTGTTCAGGACAGCATAGAGCTGGACCCATTACCCACAAGTATGCCTGGCTTTGCATGGGCAAATTAACCAAGAAATTACTTTAATTGGTCAAGAGATCCAGAGTGAGTGTAAGGCTTATGAGGGGGAACAGTAATTTTTTTCTCCCACCAACTCTTTCTAAGTTGAGAAGAGGACAAACAAGTTAGTCACAGAAAGAACATCGCAGAGACCAATGGTCATGTGACAGCACACAAATCTCTAGCATGAAAAAGAAAATCAAAGTCTGTAGAATATTAAGCATTAGCATTGTAGCCAGATGTCATAAGAATAGTTATCCTTATGAATCCTGTTTTTAAGGTTTTACAAGCTAAGACTACAATTTTCATACAGTTAACAATACTAGTTCAGTGCATCCAGTCTAGTGGTTACCTGGGGTTAGCCTGATCCTACGGAAGACAATCACACATTCCAGATAAAAGACCAAATGCCTTGAAGTAGATCACTTGGAGATAAACAGTATTAAAATGGAAGCACATCTGCCAAGTATCAGCTGTCACAGCCCTGCAGCTATCTGAAACCAATCAAGTGTTAGAATAATCTGTTGTAGTGCACTTAATCTTTAAGTCTTTGTAATCATCTGGCCAATTTCATGAGCTACACAGAGAAGCATACATATGTATTTGTGGTTATAATAATGCTTTAAGTGAAATCAGAAATAAAGAACAGACAATTAATATGCAGCTATGAATTTTAGCACCTTGTTTGATTGTTATTATTTCCTGATTTTCCATTAATTCATAATTTCCTATGGCAGCTAAAAACATCTATTAATTCTGTATCTAGCTAAGAAAACGATGTAAATAGTCTACATCTCTTACGCAAGTACATACAAGACTTAAATGATTCCAACATATGCATTGTTGCACTTTTGTCCTTTAAAAATGTTTGTATAAGACTCTTTGCAGAGGGATAACACAAGCTGGTTGCTAAGGTCCAAGGTCTAATTTTCATCTTATCTAGTTGTCAACTTGGATATATGCTGTATTTGTGTGGGGGCTGCAAAAGTAAGATGACTTCTTAGTAGTCTGTCATGGTCAGTAAATAAAACTGAAAGGATTCTCTAGTGGTTAGAGAAAAGGTTGATGAGAACTGGAAGACTGTCATATAGAACTGCAAGACAGTCAGTGTGACAAGAAAAGCCAATTCATGATGCCTCTTTTTCTTCTGTTTTCATCTCTTCCCTCCTCCCTCATCTATCATTATATTATTGTGATAGTTTATAAAGCTGAAACTGGCCATTGTATAAACTAGCTCTAGCTTATTTGGGCATTCATAAAGCACTTGGGCACTATACTGGACAAACTAATTGCCTTTCTTATGCAATTAATTAGTCCCAAAGATTGAGTTTCAGGCTGTTGAATTTTCAAGTGGGGCAGGTTTCTAATGGGGTGGAGGAGATGCGGGAGAGAAGCTGAATGTGAGGTCCAGACCATGTCTATCGGAACATTATATAGGCTACTGAACTTCAAAAATCTACTCATTAAGTATGAATGGCTAAAATTTTATCGCACCTTTGCGTTTGGTTGTTTTTCAGCATAATCACTAAATTCTGTGTATGGATAGACTGTTTTTCCTGATACATGGATATGCACTGGGTGCATATCTGGCTTTAAAAGTTTCCAGGGCAGAAAAGACCCTTTAAGTGTTCACTTCTGGCCTCTCACTTATCTTAAGTAATTTAATTTTAGTCAGCCTATATGTTATTGAGTAACACGTTTTTAACTCAACATAATTGTTCAGAGAAATGCAAACTCATTGTTTATAGGCATTAAAGGATAGGGAATCTATTAGTGCCCTTGGCAGTTCATAGCTCTAGTGGTTAGCTACCTTCATGAATATTTATGTTAGATATTTATGTCAAAAGAAGAGTTTGCTATTGTAATGCTCTTCTGTTATGCTTGCTGTGTTAGAAGAAAACCCTAGTGCCTTGACTAGGAGAAATAATTTCATATATATTGTAATCAGACAACCTCTCAATCTTCTTGATTAATGGACCAAACTAATCATACAGGTCATACAGAAGCATTTTCATCAGTTTAATTTGTATTATTCTTCACTTTCTTTTCCAGTCCTTTCAATGACCCTTTTGAATTTGATCTCTGTAAGCTATATTTAAATATCAAGAATTTTTCTGAAAGCCTTGCACCAAATTTTCTCTAGTATTTTTTCTTCTCTTTTCACATCCAAGGTTTTTATATTTGCTTTTCCTGCCACAGTATATAACTCAACTAGCTGAATGTTTAACTGTGACACCTAAAATCCTCTACTAGTGTTTTTCCAAGATATATTCTCCATTCTGTAGGAAAGACCAAAATTCCTTATTGTTTAATGAATTAGTCTTCCTTTGGATGTAATAAAACACATTTATACCTAGGGAAGGATTAAAAATCAGTCTTTCTATTTATTCCCCTTGTATGTAACAATTTTGCCAATTCCAGTCATCAGCAAGCTTTATAAAGTCATTATAATGCTTAGTTCCAGCTCATTAATTAAAATGTTAGCTATCCCACAAACTGTCCCCATTTGCTATTGAAGATGTCGTCCATTTCTCTACATGTGGTTTAATTCTGCCCAACTGAAAATACTAATCAAAATGGCATTGTGGAAACTGTATCTACCAATACTTCTGAAAAATGAAACTTTAGATCTAGGAAGGCAATCAAATTAGTTTGATAATTCCTGTCCTTTGGAAATCAGTTGCTTATAACATACTGTCATTCAGGACCAACTTTAGCTTTGTCAATGCAAACAGAAAATATCTGAATAGATCCATCAATAGTTTCATGAAATGGAAGAAGAGTAATCAAAAATTGTAACAACTTTTTAATCTAGATTTTATTTCATTTACGTTTGATCTGTGTGAAGAGAGCAGATAAATTTTAGTCTGCTGTTATTTCTCCTGGCTCATGTTGTATAACCCCACAATGGAATTTCAGTTTCAACAGCTGTTAATCAGGCATGACTTACTTCAGGATTTATGCTTAGAATAATACACTTCATTTCTGTCAGAAATTGCTAAAAGCAATTGCTAAAGCAATTTACAGTTTGAACCAACAGATGGCCTAATAGCTAGACTACAATTGATGGGAACAAAGTAGCTACATAGACTAAAACCTGTGAAAGTAAGAACCTTTGTTGAGTTGTTCCAATAACTTGTTCTTCATTTTAGATTCCAAGCATATATAGATGAAGCATGAGTTGGGATGTAATTTTTGTTGAGGTTGTATTTTGTAGGATATTGTGTGCCAAGTAAACATGCAGTCATTATATTTCCAGTTGGTATGTGCTTTACCAAGATACAGGCTTAACTATAAGTTACTAATTATACTGTGTGATTTAAATGTCATTGTGAATCGTAACATTTTCTAAGTGTAAATTATATAAGAGATTAACCTTGAATTTTTATTTTTCTTTTTAATTCATTGAGACTGCAGGGTTTTGTAATCAACATTTAAGATCATGTGCAGATGTACCAGTATTGGAACTACTGGAAGTGTCCTTCACATGCTGTAGCTTTCTAAGATGTTGCATTGTCTATCAGTTGTAAATGATTCACCATTCTTTTTAAAAGATCCTTGAATAAATTGAACTGTTAATTAAAAAAAAGGTTTACTGTATTAAATTTTCCTGTTTTCATTAAAAAATCCAATCTTCTCTTTTTCATTATTCAAACTATTAAATAGTTTGGACTGTATAATATATTAGATTCTTACTTCAAATCAGAGCAGTGTCAAGATTGATATTCAGTTGAGACCAGCCTGTTCCTGTAGCTTGGTGGGTGATGTTCAAAATGTTGGGAACAGTTATGCAGTTCTGAGTGAAAAGGAGGCCAGCTTCCTTTTTCTTCTTTTTTTTTTAATCCACCAGACATACTATTAGGAGATCATACTTTCTATACCATGCTTGACAAACAGTGGCAGCAGTTAAGTTCAGCAATTTCTACAGCCTGTTATACTATTCACTGCTTGACTGAGTTACCCTTGAGGATCAATTGTGAAGGGGTCACAGATCTAAGCAGGCTCTCCTTACTTGACATCTCTGTTCAGGAGTTCAGCTAAGGAGGTGTAGGTAGGAGCCATATGGCTTGGATTACCACACAGTATAAAATCTAGAGATGAAAGGGTATGGGTACTTCTCTGGAAGGCTGCTGATAGGGTGCATGATCCCTCTCAATAGTAAATAAAAAGATTACCAATACTGGTAAGTCATACTGTATTTGGCGTTGAGAGGAACAGTTACAGTAATTTATAATAAAGCCGAGAACTTTTTGTTTTCCTCTTTCAATGAAATTATTTCTTGCATCATTGAAAAAAAAATAGCATCAAGATTTTGCTGTTTTAACAGGGCAAGGTACCGTTCTTTATATTAAATTCTCCAAAATACTTAAGGAACTGGCAGCATGTAGATAATATTAGTGTCAATGTTACGGCTTTAGTAAAAATACAATATGGAGATGAAAATATTTATACATGCATATAGTTTGCATTGGTGGGAACTCTACATCTAACCACTTTTATTTTTCCTGTTGAATGTGCTTGTAAGGAAAGAACAATACAACATCACAGCAGTTTGTGGTACTCGATGATTAGCCTGATTAAGCTATATGGTAGTCACAATAGGTAACTTAAAAGTATGCAATATTCAGACATATGCGCAGGAGAAAACAGGCTCTTCATATGAACAACATAGCTTTTACCCTTCAGTATGGGCTAACTGTTAACTGTTAATGAACATCCTTTTGCCTTTGTAAAACAGAATGCCACTTTTCTGAGCTTTGTAAATAAGATTTTTGTGACTTCACCATTCTTTAACATTAAGGAAACACTTGCAAACACAGGCTGAGCTTGGCTTCTTCCCTTCCAAATTCTGATCCACCCCAGAGTAGGGCTTAATACTTCCTCTAGGAGTTTGATCTCTCAAGCTGATAGGGGAGTTCAAGATTCCCACCCTGTCCAAAGTTGCCTCTTGAAACAATTATTTAATTCCAATATAAGTTTCTTAGCTTAATCTTTTAATCAAGGAAATGATGCCTGAGGAGAGACATGAGTTCTCTGGAGCAAGTAAAATGCAATTGTTTCATCTAAGGAATCTGTTACAGATTTTTGCAGTTGAAGCTTAAGAAACATTGAGTTGTAAGTAATGTTATACAAAAAATATTCCTCCATTTTTTTCAATATAAATAATTTTTTCAAACTATTTATACATATTCAACCTTATTATGCAATTTGAATTTTTAAGCCAAAATTCTCATTTGCTTCCTCATAATGGTTATGCTGTAAAATCCCTTCAAATATTAAAAAAAAACTAATTAATAAAAAATTCAATAACTGGTCACTATTTAGTGTCTAGATATCTGCAGAAAAACTATTTTTTTTATGTCAAGTTAGCTCTGGAAGCATTTTCTCTATCCTCACTGTTGTTTTTTTTCTTGCAGTATAGCCAGCGTCATTATTAAACATTTATGTACAGCTGTGCATGCACTGTCATAATGATTTGACAATATTTTGCAAACCGACAGGAATTCAGTATTTGCATATCCGGGAGCTTTATCCTGACTTTTGACAGATTCCTTTCTACTAGGAAGACTTACTATGTATCCCTGTCCTGGTTTGGGCCTAAACCAACAAGGAAGAGCCAGCCACAAGGCCACTCACTCAACGCCCCCCACCACGTGTGCGATGGGGCGGACAAAGGCAACTAGAAGCTCATGGGTCGAGACAAGGGACAAGGAGGGATCTTCACCGATTAAGGTCCCAGGCAAAACAGACTCAACTTGGGGAAAAAATAATAATGTAATTTCACACTAACCAAACACACCCAGGACACAGACACACACACAGAGCAGGGCTTGCATATGTTACCCCACCCCTCCCTTCTTCCCAGGCCCAAATCCCTTTGTTCCTGGTTTCTCTCCCTCCTTCCCCCCAGCAGCACAGGGGGACAGGGGATGGGGTTTAGAGTCAGTTCACAGGCTGGGGGTTCCTGCTGCTCCTTCCTCCTCAGGAAGAAGGATTCCTTACAGCCCTGCCCTGCTTCCCCACAGGGTCCCTCCCATGGCAGAGAGATTGATGGAATTCTCCAACATTCTCCTTGTGTCTTTCCCACAAGGTATGTCAGGAACAAGCTGCTCCAGCGCGGGCTTCCCACAGAGTCCTGGACTGCTTTGTGAGCAGTCATCTCCCCTGGCCCAGGGTCCTCCATGGTTGCAGATCCAAGTCCACGGGCTGCAGGTCCACATTCACCCCTCCTGGCACCTTCAGGGAACGTTCCACCACGTTCCTTAACGAGTGCAGGGGCACAGCTGCCATCTCGCCTTGGGTTGCAGCGAAGTTTCTGCTCGGGCACCTTCTTCCCCTTCCTCCTCACCAGCCTCGGGATCTCCACTCTGGCACTCCTCTCTCCTCTCCAGCTCAGTTCTTCCCTTTGTTCTCCCTGCTTTCAGGTCTTGTATCAGCTCTCTCGTACATTAATCGCAGTCTCTCTAATGGTCTGACTTTGGCCACCTGAGTCAGGAGAGCTTTTAGTAGTTTCTGAAAGGAGCCACCCCAGGGGACCCCCTCCTTCTGCTGAAACCATGCCAGAACCAAACCAGCACAGCCACTCAGATTTTGGGCTGTGGTATTAGATTCAGCTGCAAAACTGGAAATGTCCATTTATAGTATTTACTCTAATTGCCTCCCATTTGACTTAGCACCTGACAAAAACCCAGAAGCAACATAAATATTTTGACTTCATAAAGAGGATATTAAGTATAAGAAAGCCTTAATACTCTGAATATTCAGATACTATTTGGTTGATTTGCTTATTTTCAGTAATATACTCTAAGATCTCCTGTAATAGAGACAGAGAACATCTCCAGGCCTGCCTAGTACTGAACTAAAACTATTAAACAAAGTATCTTTCTTTAATTATTATTATTTTGTCTGTAGACAAATTGAACTAAAACTACCCACTCAATTCTAATCCACAGACCAGCTAGCTGAGGAGGCAGACTTTCCAATTTGGATTCCAATTCAGACAGTAAAATGAGATCCTTATCCTGTCTTTCACCTGTGCCTGCAGAGTGCACTAGGAGAACATAGCTATAAAAAATGAGGTAGTTGTAGGGAAAGAGTAATCTTGGTAGGTATTTATTAAGATCAGAGGTTTGGAAACTAATAATGGATTTGTTTTATTGTTTTAATTGATAAGTAAGTTTGTGTCAGAGTTGTAATTTTTTTTTTTGTATACTGACATAACTCAGATACAAAAGATGCTATTTAGCAACAACCGCTGTTTGGGTAAGAAGGGAGTGCTGGCACCATGATTTTCATGAACAAAAAGATTTCTAATAGTACAAGTGTCAGATAATTATTATTTTAACTTAAATCAACATTTGCAGAAAATTTTGACAAGGTTTTTGTTTACTATGTATATCTGATCTGAAGAGATTATTTTTTAATACATCACAAAAATCTGGAATTAAAAAACTGTTTGCTGTCTAGGGATTAGAATCATCATCATAATTTATTTTTTTTTACTTCTCACAGTCGAATGTGGAGACCATCTGCTATTAATTTTTTCCCTAAGTTCCAACTGTAATGATGTTATAGTATCACATAGCTTCATGTCTAAGCATTCCATTTATATGAAATAGTTTATTTTTGACACATCTCAAGGGTATGCAAAAATATATTTTCCCAACTCAGTCTGGATTGAACATTAACCCGTAGCTCATGGATTAAATGTTTTTCTTGCTTAGCCAAAGCACATCCTCAGTTTAAAAAAATCTTCCTTCTCTGTTTCTTTACGTCTCAATTTAAATATTTGCAGAATGCAGTTAGCATAAAAATGACATTTATCATAAGACTGTTCTTGAAATATAAGATTTACTGAGCAATTTAGATGTGGGAGGAACTCAGCTTTTATCCTGGTTGCATGATGTTCTGAAAATAGAAATGGCATTTCCGATGCTTCTTATGATACAGCTAAGTTGATACATGCTGGCAAGGTTTTTTGGGATCTGCAAACATTTCTGGTTTTCTGGATGTCTTCTTAGTTTGAAACCAATTTTCCCTTTCTTCCAGCTGACCATTAGCCAACAGGGTAATCACCCTTTTGAGTTCTGAAACTCAGAAGAACCCGAGTTCCAGGACAGTGCTTCTGTTCGGGTTCTTTTTAAAAAAAATTTGCTTGGGTTGGATTTTATTTTGCAAATGTTAACATCTCTTTCTATCTTCTAAAAAATGTGTCTGTGTTGTCTTCCAAATATTTTTAATTTGAAAACTGATGAAACAATGTCTCCTTAATTAGGTCTCTGATTGTGATAGGAAGCAGCAAGGCATCAGGCAGAAGGGATGGGACTCTATTGTGCAAAATACAGTAGCTAAGGTGGAAAATACGTGGGTTTTTTTAACATGTAGCTTTGCATAAATAGGACAAATTTTGGCAGATGAATAAAATATATAGTTACAAAACTATCATAATGTGATGAGTAACTATTAAAATAGTGTATTAATTTTACTAATAGAGTTTTAAAAGGAGATATACCATTGTGTTTATAGCAAAGTTATATGAAGATTTATTTCAAAAAAGCTTTGAAAGATAACTTACATGACATTTTTTTCCTTGTATGCAACCTCAGTACTAGATCAAAACAAAGCCACATGTCGTTAAGTAGTCAGAGAGTGACTTACCTGCCAGTAACATCCCTGTATTCTAGTAGCAAATGCAGTTTTCTGCGTTAACTCCTTATGATATATAGCTATATATGTATGTTAACAGGGACAAATAGCACTTCAGCTTCACCTAGGGGAAAAAGGGGACAGGTAGAATTTGCAAACTTTGCAGACTGGTCAAATGAGTAATGGGAATCTATGCCTCTTAACTGCATGCTGAGAGGCATGTGCTGGGCAAGAACTGAGCCAGGCCCAGGCTTGAGAGTCTAAGACCACTACTGTCAAGGACACTCGGTCAGGACAAGTTTAGCTGCGACACCAGTACCTGTAAACTCACCTTTTACTTTCAGTACCTCTGGAGGACAGCTGAATTAGTGAAATACACAGAAAGGACAAAGCATTCTTGATATCTAAGTTTTAGTATTCAAGTCTTGCATTGTGCCAAAGAAGAAGCCAGCTGGTAAGCTTATTTTTTCTACAATAGCTGCCTCAATTAAGTGCAGACTAAAAAGTTGTCTACTTTCTCTGTGTTGTACATGGCCTCCAAGTTGCATGTAAAGGTTGAAGACAATGATCTTCCAGGGTTTTTGTTAATTTATTTGCTTTTTTTCCCCCACACTTTCCATCATACCTGGGGTTAAATTCTTCTTCGGAGTTTATCTGGTCTTGGTAACGTCATTTTAGGGTAATCAGATAATCTAGAAAGTGTTTTCACTTTCTATTCCTTTACAAAACACGAGTGTTTTCAAAATCACATAGGTTTCTCAGTTTGCTCCATCTTTTTGGAATTCTGTTGTAAAATCACTGAAAGGTTTAGGGGTCAAGGCACCTCTGGAGGTGTTTGTTCCAAGCTCCCAGCTCAAAGCAAGGTTGACTAGAGCAGGTTCCTCAAGGTTGTCTCCAGTAGGGTTAGAAGATGGATGCTCCACAACTCCTCTGAACAATCTGTTCTGTTGTACTAACTGTTAATAAATAAATAAATAAATAAATAAATAAATAAATAAATTCTTCCTCATATGGAGGTGTTTTTTCTTCTTCTATTTTGATTTGTGCTCGTTGCCCTTTGTCCTCTCACTTGTTATCACTCAGAAGCCTGGCTCTATCTTATTTGCTTCCTCCCACTGGATATTTGTACAAATAAGATCCCTGTAAGCCTTCTCTTCCTAAGGGAAGGCTTCTCTTCCTCTTCTCTCTCAGCCTTTCCTTGTATGGCAGAGGCTCCAGTGCAATTGTCATCTCTGTGACTCTTCACTGGACTCACTCCATTATGTCTGTGTCTCTTCTGTGCTAGGGAGCCCAGAACTGGACACACAGAGCTGGGTGTGGCCTCCCCAGTGCCAAGCAGAGGGATGGGTCACCTTTCTCAGCTCACTGGCAATGGTTCCTAATGCATCATAGTGTGCTTTTGGCCACCTTTTACTGCAAGGGCACACTGCTGTTAGAAGTCTCACTTAAAATCCAACAGGACCCCCACATCTGTCTCCTGCAAAGCTGCTTTCCAGCTGGTTAGACCCCAGGCTGTGCTGGTGCATGAGGTTGTTTCTCTTTAAGTGTTGGGCATGGCACACCCCTGGCTCAACTTCATGAGGTTTCTGTCAGCCTATTCCTTCATCTATTGAGGTATCTCTGAATGGCAGCACAATCCTCTGCTCTCTCTGAAACACTTCTCACAATTTTGCATCATCTGTAAACTCGCTGAGGCTGCACTCTTGTCCTGTCATCTGTGCTATCACACTGATACTAATCCATTTTCACCAAGCTGCCTTTCCCTCGAATTGCTGAAGGGAGGGGGTAAATGTTATGGAAAGATGTGCTACACATGAACAACCAAAGAACACTTCTTTATTTCCTATAGTCTGACAAGGGGGTCCAGAAGAGAAGTTTGGATGTAAAGTATGTTCGACTTGGAAACTTAGACTAGTATGGATACATATAGAATGGTAGTATTTTCAGGTGCAGAGCCTCATTTTTACTTCATTTTGAGCACCAAATGTGTTAGGTTTGGGTCTGGCTCACTGAACACTAGCACATGTTTCTGGTTTTCGCTGTATGCCCCTCTATCTCATACATGTAACCTCTCTTAAATTTACTAGTATCTCTAGGTGATTTTTAAGTGACGTGTGTAGCTTATTCTGTTTAAATGCTTTTACATGCAATGCTTTAGAGATATTTCAGGAAATACTTAATCTTGAAATTATTGCTGCTGTGCCTAAACTGGATCCCACATATGTCTGTACATAGTAGTTCACGATTTCAGAGCTCATGCCTAATGGACAATAAAAGCCTATTCAGTAACCAACTTCTTGGATATATCTTTTTTTGTCAATATTCATTTGTTGCTTATTCATTTAAGTAGGCTCTATTTAAATGTTTCTGTAGTTTGCTTCAGTCTCCAAGGGCCTTGACCATAATTTCACTCACAGCTGTACATCCAGTAATCCACTTGTATAAAAATCAAAGTATTACAAACTTAAAGCTAGAAATTAATAACATAGTAGACTAGAATTTAAACCTGGAAGTTGAAGAAAGAGAGAAAATATTCATGACTGGAATATTTATAAGGTTAAATTAATTGTTACTGTTATTCACACTGTGATGTGTGGATTGATGGTAGCTTCAGAAATAAAATTTAAAAAAACAAAAACAAAAAAACATTAAAAAAAAAAACCCTAAACAGCAAAACCCCATATTTAGCTACTGATTTGCCCATATTCTAGTCTTACAGAATTACTAAAATATTTTTCCTGCTTTATATATGTGTGGAACTGGCTATATTTTGTCAATTTGTAGGGAAAATTGTTTCCTGTTAGGTTTAGTAGCCGGTGACTTCCAGAGCCAAAGAATATGGCTGTCAAGTAGACTAGCTGCTGGTCCATATGGCATGGGAGTGGGAGGAACAAGGTGCACTGACTAGGCTACTTGCTGAGAAGTTGAGACGGGTTCAGACTGGTGAGGAAGGCACTATTATTTGGCACTATTCTTAGGAAGAAATCAAAGGATCATTAATAGTTTGCAGTATAAGTATTTATTTACTGGATAAATAGTGTTTGGGAATTGAGTATGCTTGGTCTTTTCACAGTTTCCGTCAATACTTTTTGTAATAGGCAGAAGATGGGAAGAGGAGAAAATAATTCTAAAATAAATAAACAAACAAACAAATGAATAAATAAAGAAATACATTTAAAAACCACAAACAACTAATGTTAACAGTTTTCGGAAAGATAGCACTTCTACTACAAGTGCAGTTAACAGCAAAATTGTATTTGCCTCACATGATCCTGTTGTTTTAGGTTGAGGTGGACAGGACTGGACTAGGCAGTGAAGCCACCATTTTTACAAAGACGTCTGGTATAGGAGAGTTTTCTTCATGTAGATTTGCTGGGAAATCCTTCTTTCTCCTCTCTTACTACCGGTGATAGGCTCACTCACATGCTTGAGTGTTTCTGGATTGCCCCAGGGCTGGGTCAGCTGGCCCTGTTAACAAGGCAGGGAGAGTGGTGGCACTCACATTGAGTTCATCTCTTGTCAGTTTCTCCAGCTCTGTGCTCTGCACCTGCCTAGACCTGACCTGGCATGCAAGGGAGTCAGTCTGTTTTGGAGCACTACCTGTACTCTTGTGGAGGTTTTGTGATTTTTTTTCATTATACATTAATTCTTCAAAGCACTTCTGCAATTGTGAAGCCGGTTTTGTAGTACACATGAGACTTGAGGAGACAGGTTTTCCTTGTGATATGGAAACGTTATAGGTGCTTTGGGCTCACAGTGCTGCGGAAGAACATGGTTTCAAATTTAATCTGTCAGTGGTGAAAACAATGACTTAAGGAAAAATAGGTCAGAAAAACTTGATCCACTCTTGGTGTGCATCACCTAAACTTCTCATGCAATTCACCTAATAGTATTTATTTTTAGATAAAAGTCTCTATAAATAGCTACAAGATACATCATAATAATTAAAATGTTGACTTTTGTAAATAAGGATGTTAGGGAATCATTTGAATGTTTATAATTGCCAAATTTTGTTTCAGGCTCTTTAAAAGCTATATAAAACATTAGATTTAAAATAAAGACTCCTACAAAGAGACTTGATTCGATAGTATTCAAATGGGTAAGTGCAATGTCTATGTACCTCTACATATGTGTATACTTTGGAGTGATTGTTTAGCGAGCCATTTATGAGTAATAGAACTTTTATGGTTATTGTAAGTTCTATTTTATAGATTAACATAAAGTATTTTCAGAATTCCTGCTTTCTTTCAGCAACCTATCCTTTTTTTTTTTTTTTTTAAATTGTGAAAAAAGGAAAGATATCTGTCCAAGGGAGAAGGAAGACAATTTTCAGTCTTTGTTTCCTGAAAAAAATGCATCCAAGTCATGGTAAGATGCTGTTGTAATTAACCTGAGGAAGAAAGAGTCCATTCTTATCTGATGTTAGAAGACTGCTTGAACACATTTCCATTACTGATCTTCCTTCATCTTCAAACTGGCTGGATTTGTCTTTCACATTTCTGTGAAAAACTATATTCCTCCAAGACTGATTTTTGAGTAGTTGTGTGTCATTTTTCTCTCACTCAGCTTCAGTTTGACAACACGGATTGTCTGGCCTTTTTTATAGCTATTGTTCAAATCTTGTACTGTTCCTCACTTTATTAACTTTGCAGTGTCATCTGATAATGGGTTAAATGCCTGATGGAGTTCCAGATAGATTAGATCTATATTTCCTTTTTCACTCCTAGAGAGAAATTTACCATTTTATGTGCTGTGTGAAAGCTTAATAAAGTAAAGTCCATATATTTATGTTCCCAATTAACATTACAATTCAAATTAATAGCAAATTTTAAACTTTGGACGTCAATTTGGACATGAGCTTTGGTTGGTTTAGTTTCTTCCTTAAGTAGGTACAATACCTCATAATGTCTGTTTAGAAAGTGCAATCTCTAGCTTGATAGCTGAATATATTTTTTTTATTATCTTAGTTATTTCAGGTTTGTACTGAAGATTATATAGTTCATCATAAGGTGAAGAGTATACTGTATTATTTGAATTGTCCTTACCATGATCTCTCAGTAGAACATCATTCTTATTGAAAACAGGCCAGAATAAATTTTTTACTCTCTAAAGGTCTTTTTAAATCCAGTCCCATCCTAACTGCAAAGTTGTCCTGTATTGTGGTCAAAACTACACAGGTTGTCCTGTACAGCTTGGTGTTGAACTGTATTGTTCAACACAAAATGCTGTTGGAATTATTTGACTGCTAGAGATTCTTAAAACTTCTTTATCAGTGGGGCTTTTAATGTTTTCTTTATAGACTTTTTCCTTACTCATTATATTCTTTAAAATGTAAAACCGTTAAGATCTAGAGGCAATTTTTAATGATTGAAGATTGGTAATACCTCCCAACCAGTGCTTGCTCACCTTGCTTTGAGCAGGGGTTTGAACTAAATGATCTGTCTCTGCTTTTGACTCTTGACTGCCCTTAAGCTTAGTTGCAAATGCTTACTTTCTTGCAAATACTTGCATTTCTCAAAATGGCCAAAAAACACATAACTCTCTTAATTGTTTTCAACTATGAGCTTTAGCATTTCTATACTGTGAGAAATTAATTTTATCAAGTCCAGAACATTCATGTTCAGGGAGGAAAAAGTAAATAAATCAGTCTCCTCCCTTTTCACACTAGCTCTGTTCTGCCAGTGATAATAGATTTAGCCTTTGGATTGGACTACTTCTGAGATGCACTGAACAAGTAGTATAAAACTCTATTTTACAATCAGCTTTTTAACCTCAATTAAGGTAGTTAGAGAGAAGGAAGTTGCAGAGTTAGCTAAATTATCAGGTAACTCAATTGAGGACCCCTCAAAATTTAATTTAGTGTAATTAGAGAAAAGAAAGCTAAAATGAATGCCAAGCTGGTAACTTCTATTTTATGTAAATGTAATATTTCTGATGATGGAACATGTGATTATGTTGGACATGGAGAGAAAAACATTACTTTGTGGCATAAGCTGTACTGAAAACTAATTGTATTCTGGTTCTACCAGCCATGGGGAAGAAAGAATTTTAATGAATTGTTTTGAACAATGATGTTGAGGCATCCTAGAGAGAGATTTGCATCGGTGGCCAAGAACTTAATTTTTCTATGGTTCAGGAGCCTTTTCACCAAAACAAAGGGCTTTTAAAATAATTTATCTGCCAATGTAAAGCTCAGCTAGTTACTGGAAATCTGTGTTTCATTTCCTTTGTCTGCTTTTTCAGCAGAGTCAGCAGAGAAAAGTAGTGCTTTTATTTAACCTAATACAGTTTAACATTTTTCTGTGTAATTAAACAGACTTTCCAGAAAATACTAGATGGCCCCTTGGACAAAGTGAAGACCAGAGTCCTATCTTAACACTTAAAAGTGCTACAACTTTTTCAGATTTGAAATGCTTTGAGGACTGAAAGAGGTAGACTTTGATTTTCTCAAGCAAGCCACATCAGCAGTTTAATCCTTCTGCTGAGAAGTTCTGAGATACGACATCAGTGCTACCAGAAATGATAGACTAACTGGTCTCTTAAATTTTTACAAGTGATAGAAGTATAGACCTAACTTTCCAGTTTTGGGGTTTTTTTTTAATGCAACATGAGAACCTGTGATATTTGTGAAAGATACTTCTCTAGTATATAAGGGCCAGATTTGCATCAGAAAAATTACACCCACTTTGGCCACCCCAGTTTGTGGAGGAAAAGATGCTCTTCTAGGCAGCTTAAAGGAAAAATAATGGGGAGATACAGAGGTATGCTTTTCTTTCATGAGTATTAGTGGGATTGCTGAAAACAGGAGTGAGAGATCTGAAGTAGAACAAGGTTTAGGAAACAAATCTGACATTCAGCTGTAGCAAAATCAGCTGCATGTTAATAGGTGCAGACAAGGAATTTGGTACTTATTTAATATGCAGAGAGTGAGCAATAGATAGGTTATGGAAAAGCCAAACAGAAAAAAGAAGTTGTTAGTTAGAACTTCCAAGATCAACTGAGCACTTGTCTTTTGATTTGATCTGATTTTCCGACTGACTCTTACTGCTAGTGCAGCCCTTCGTAGTACCTGGTTGGCAGAGCTTAACATACAGTTTTGTGCATATAGGATCAGGAAATCATATTGCCAAAGTCCTCTTGCAGAGTTTTAGCTCAGTATTGAAATGCGTAGAATATGCACATACATGTAACTATCTTATGAAACTTCAGGTTCTGGATATGGAGTATATTTAGGTAGAAAGTGTATTTCTTGCTTTTGTCAACAAAACTAAATTTCAAAGGATTGTTTTTTATTTTCAATTAACTTACACATTTTATAATGTAATATTCTATTAAAGATGTTTCAAAATATTATTGCATTCAGTATTACTGTTATGGTATCTGGAAGATCATTTTCTTCAAGCTTATACAAAGATATCCTTACACTCTTTTGGAATATTCTCTTTAATGCCTATGTGCTATTTTAAAAACGTAAAGCGTCTGACCTGTGGCTTTACATACATAGTGCCTTCTGTGTTGTGTTTCTTTAGTCACTATTAGGAAATTAATAATGGAACAACTATTGTATTCTTAGGGAACTGATTCTCGTTTTTTCCTTTGAGCCTTAGTGGTGGAAAAAGCCGGAATAAAAAGACTATGTGATTACCAGCAAAGCTCCAAATCTGTCTAAAGGTTGCATTTATTTTTTGTCAGCTTGCATTAATATAATTTTACTAATTTTCAGTAATGAATGTGTGATTAAAGGTTATCCATATAGCTAAATAGCTGTTATTACCATGTGCCATTTTAGTTACTTGGATAGTCTGTCAATTCCGTATACAGACAGTTTACAAATAAGGATTTTCACTCCCATAGTTAAAATAATAAATCAATAGCAATTATTTAGGGGTTGATCCAGCTGCTTATCACCCACCTAATTACTTTCACACTCATCCAACATGTTCTGTTGGAAGGTAGTTCTCTGCTACCTTTACATTCGTCCATTGAAATGTAGATATAAGGCTCCTAAGTTCTTGCATAAGTGACTCTTAGTACCACCTACTTATAGAACAACTGGGTTTCTCAATTGTTCAGTGTTTCTGGTGCTACAAGGTATTAATTTATGCAGTTGTGTGTATACTATTTTATGTAATAATCACTAAGTTTCCAGCATCACAGATTAAGATTATTTCAAATACAGAACTGGAGGGACCATCCTGGGATGTCGTCCAGTTCCTCGAAGAAACTAACATCATCGCTTGCTAATAAACTTATCAAACAGCCTTCTAAGAGCAGGTATGGTTTTGCCACCTCACCTCAAATTCGATGAGAATGGCTGATTCCACAGTTTTAGGACCTTTTTTGAATTCCCACAAAAAATTCTGATTACTGGTTTGAACATGTTTGTTTTCTTCCCACCTGTATGCTTCCTCTGATTATTTATTTTTCTCCTGTCATTTAGCCTCGCTATATTAGACAAGCCAGTTGTGCTCCCTTCTCAGATTTCAGTTGTCTCATCTAATAAGCTCTCAAACTCCTTTAACTTGATAATTTATCAGATTTGATTTTATCTTTTAAAAAATGAAAATTAACTAATCAAATTCTGAACAGCAGAATACTGAAGGTGTCTCCCCTATACCTTATCTACAGCAGTATGTCCATGACAGTACATTCAAGTTAGCCCAGCTTTAAGTGGACACTGGACCAAGTGATGCCTGGAGGTCATTCCAACCTAAATTATTCTATGATTATTCCTCCTTCATCTCAACAGAAAAAAACTTGTACCACACGCTTATTAAACTTGCCTTTTTTAGTGTACACCTCAAATAATTTCCTTAATCTTCCTTTAAAAAGGATTAACAAAATCTTTCCGGCTCCCTGCAGAATCCTGTTCCATGGCAATAAAAAACAATGTGTAGCATAGAGGTGACTACCATGCAGTCTGTTCAGTGTCAAAAATCAGACTATATATTAACATTAAGAATATTTTTTCTTAGTTACAAGGGACTTACCACCACTGTGTTGGCACAAAGCAGCTAGTAACAGGCATAGCTGCAATAAAGAGAATAGCAAAGTGATCAGCTAAGCACAAGAAGCATCATCCTGGCTCGGTGTTTTCTTTGGTAGAAGGGGAGTGGCACTGGGAGAGTTGCTTACACTGAAAGAAGTGAAGGTGAAGAGCCCTGAAGGGCTAGGTTTCTTGGAAGGAGCTGAGTGAAGTTAATATGAAGAGGCTGTAGGAGAGAGGAACTGGGAAGGGCTGTGATGTGTGATTTCACAGTGACAGACTATGTGTGTGTAGGGAGTTTTCTGTGTGGAATGCACTTTTCTTCAAGGTAGAGGCAGTCTGGCCTCTGTTTGTATCAGTTCCGTGAGGAAGCGCTGAACCCAAAATGAATCATCCCTCAAAACCTAAAATCACTTTCTTCTTTGTTACTGAGGACAACACAGAACAAATATTGAAATAGATGAAATAGTCATATAGAAGTGTGGTCATACTCAGAGTAAATTACCTAAGCAGTGGTCAGCATGAAGCTCTTGACTTAACCTGTATGTTAAGGAGTAAGTCTTGTTCAGAAGGGGTGTCCGTCTGCATTTTGTCTGTAATGAGGAGATAAGGAGCTTCATGTTACCAGTGGGGTTTTAACTGCTAGCAGTTAAATTTTAAATAAATATTAAATAAATATTTAAATAAATTTTAAATAAATATTGCAGGGGGAAATATTGCAATATCCACTTCTGCAGAAGTGGGTTTCTTCAAAGAACTTGTATTTATGTTGCAATGTATTTCTTTAGAAATTAATTTTATGGTACCAAAGTCCAGATCCAAAAAAGGTGCTGCATAAGTGTGTTGTAATGCAAATTTTAGATGACTATCTCCATGCATTCAATGGTTTGGGCTGAGTTCCTATAGTGCTCATACAATGCGTAGGTAACCGCATATGCCTCCAATAAGCATCAGTTTTGGTTCACTTGATTATTTCTTACCTGAAGTCAAAACATTGGGCACAATGTTTTAAGTTACCTTAGTGAAATTAAGTCTCACCTCTGGAACTTCGGTACCTTTTTCTACTGCACTGGGACACTGTCTTTCCTCTTTCATGCTGTCTTGCACTCTTTTTCTGAAGCCATCTTTCAAAACTTGGTGCAAACAGAGGGTAGCTGTGGTGGTGTCTTTTACAATGGAGTTCCTTAACTAAAATACCGTGTTGTTTTCTATACAGGATTGAGGATTCATAGGAAGATAGTAAATAGCCTGATGGTTACACTCAGCTTAGATATTGGCTTGATTTGTCACAACATTGTATCTGGATCTATCACATTGTGTGCAAGTGCTTTAAGAAGTGAACTGTTGGGATAAGAGAGGAAAAAAAATAAGAAACTAGAGTTCATTTTATCTTTCAGGGTATTGTTTGTTTTTTAAGTGTGAGAACTATTACCAAATTTTGTGTGCAATGCTGTCTGTTAGCCAAGCTTGGAGAATAAAGTTTTAGGGGTAATGACAGGCTGCATTGTGATTTAGGCACCAAACTGCTCAGTTGCCTCAAGGTAGAGATGGTTCTACGTCTCCACTATTGCATGTTTCTAATTGGCAGTTTCTGATTTATTTCTTGAGCACTTCAGTCTCTTCTAAATATTATTTTAGATACCTGTTTTGTTTGGATCAGATCCAAATATCACCACTAGGGCTGAAGAAATACGACAGCACACTACTATCTAGACTGATATGATGTGCAAACATGGTAAGATTTTAAACGTGCTCCAGTTGTGAGGTAGGTCAGTTTTGGAACTGAGCTTCTTTCTCAGAAATAGGGCTGAAGCAGATAGGAAGAACTAACATTGTTACCTCAGCAGAAATCTAGCTCTGAGCCAATTCCTTCTCTTTGAAAACCATCACACTTTCCCTTAATTAATTAAGGGAAATTACACAATGAAATTATTTTACTGTATTTTAGCTTCTCTAATTAAGAACATAAGAATGATTGTAATGATTCAGAGTTAGGGTCTGTCTTGCCCACTATCCTCTCTGGTACACATAAGGGCAGAAATGGACACCTAGGGAAGGATGACAATATGGTAATCATATAACACTTGTTTCCCTAGTGCTGTAATTTCCTTCAAATTTTAAGTTAAATAAAATATAACGAGGATTTGCATGTGTTGCCCTGCAAATTCTTTTTTCTTGGAGTGGTAGAGTTCAACAGGCTACTATCATGAAAGGATTCTCTGTGTTCACTGTCACACCAGTAACTATCTGCAGAACTGAAACTAAAGGAAACTGGTATTGCAGGCTAAGTAGCAAGTGTAATTTTTTTCTAGGTGGCAATGTTTGATCAAAACTTAAGTAAATATATTTGGAGAAGTTGGTATGTGTGAAATGAGTTCAGCAATTTACAAGTAAAAATGATAGAATGATTAGAATTGAGATTCTAGCTGACCATTCCAGGACTGCTGGTCAAAAACTATAGGGAAGTGGACTTTATTACACTCTCCATTAAACAGCAGCCTTTGCAGGCACCCGAGCAGCGTACCGTGTGGAATGCTGCGGCTGACTTGCTCTGTGTGCTCTGTCCTGACATAGCGCTCTTAGCAGCAGAGTGCATGGAGCTTTAAATAATGTTTAAGTAAGAAGAATAGTCATTTTTAAGCAAAATCAGTATGGGAAAAGTGGTCATTAAATAGGACTGGAGCAGTTTAAAAATTGCTTTTAACAAAAAATGCTGTCTGCAAACTTGTGCAGGTGTTAAATACAGAGGAAAGCATTGATCTTGGGACCTTTTTGAAAATTTAGCTGTGAATATTTCTGTGCATCATAGGAAAGAAGTAGAAAACACAGCTGAGCCACAAAGTTCTGCTATCAATTTCATAAAAAAATCTAGGGAATAACAATAATTTGTCTGGGGGAAAAAACAGTTTTCTTTCCCTGTAGGAACTTGCAGCAAAGCCTTTCTAATAAAGGTGGGAATTAAGTACCTGAATGGTTCTCCAGCATCTACAGCTAAGAAGAACTTTGTAATAATTTTGAAAGTTCATTCTAAATTCACATGGTACAAAAAAGGATCCATCAATAAAATACGTGAGGATTTTCGGGAGGTGGGAGGGAGGTGTTTTGGTTTTTTTTTGGTTGGTTGTTTTGGGTTGGGTTGGGGATTTTTTTCAATTTCCATTTTAGTCATTCTAAGGGAATGGATTAGGTTTGTTGGAACGTCAGAAGGACTTCTTCATATGGTATCCAAGTTGATACCACAGCTGACTAATAGGGTGCAATTAAATATTTGATAGAGGTTACTGTGTCACATCTGTAGAGCTGACTACTCAACTCAGAGATTTTGGTATAATTTTAAATTGGGCAACAAAAATAATTGCACTTGGGTGTTGACCTTTTCTGTGGTAATTTACTGATGGGCTGTTACTTTTTCCACAGGATTATTAATACAAAATTTATCCTTAGGTTGTGACACTTATCTTGGTCTTTTTTTGCCAGTTTGTTGATAACAAAGTTAATTTACTATTTTACAGATAACCTGAAGTGTACTGCTGATTTAAAATCTGCTTCTCCTTTGCTTTAGATAGGATATTATTTTCTAAACCTCCTTGCTTTTTGTGAAATAGTTCTGAATATTTTTCTTCCACCTTCCATAACCAGGATAGCAATTTAAAAATCATTGAGACGGTGTCTGCCTGTAATTATATACAACACTGTTTGTGTGACTCCATTGCAGAAATATTTGAAAAAAATATGTGCTGATACAACTTCTTGTAAAAATGCTTTCATGGCTGTTGTATAATAGTGTTTCATATAATTTCATGAATTGTTTTACAAAACAATAAAGAGAAACATTTTTGTGTAGTACATAGCAGTAGCACTTTCTCCAAAAATGAGTGGCAACTCTAAACTGAATGACTTCATACAAAGAAGAGGCACACAAACATTTCTTGGATAATTAAAGGAATACAGAAATGTGGGTTTGCCCAGGCAGCCTGTTTGAGGGCTCCATGCTAAATTAAAAGATGTGCCAGAAAGACCAGCTAAATGAAGACTTTACACATCTCCCCAGCAAGGACTGAGTTTTCTTTCCTGTGGTGCTCTTCCAAAGAGCTGTAAGGCACAGGACTTGAATACCCAACTCCTATGGCCTGATGTGCATGTGCACTGTTATGTATATTGGTGCACAGGATAAGAAAAATTAATTTCCACAGGCTGCATAATAAATACTGTACTGGAAGAAGAGAGTACAGTGTGATGAAGCTTCTTGCACTGAATGGTTCAGAAACTATCAAGAGGCATTCATGTGAAGGGAGTCAGGTCTCATATTACACCATGTAACCTCTAAAACCAAACCCAAGCAATGCTGCAAGTATTGCTGTGTCCAGGCAGTGTGCAAAAAGTGTGCATTGGGGTAGGGGTTTGATCTGAGTTGCCTTTGCCTCACTGTTGTCCCTGCTGCTTTACCCATGGGCACACTCCCAACCCCATGAGTTCAGGTGTCCTTGCTGCTCCCCAGCACCTGCTTTGAAGAGCAAATCCTTGGAGTTTGTACAGGCCTCATGGCAATGCTGTCTGGTGTGATCTTCTGCTAAAGTGCTGAACAGTCTTCCCCACATCTGAGTTAGGTCACATGAAGATTCAGGTTGCTTTTATAGTAACATGTTTCGTGAGTACAGTTCAGGAGTTGGTGTCACATTAAGCATTCACTTGTACACCACTAAAACTGCTTTTGACTCACATAGATTGTGGGAAGAGGTGTTTGATGGTCATACATAGCTCATCTTGTTCCACTGGTGCTGGCCATTTTGGGACAGATTGGTTGTCTCCACAGAGCCCTCTTGTCATGCCTAGTTCTTATCACGTCCATCTTGAAGAGGACATCCACTTGTTTATCTTTATTTGAGATACAAGGAAAAGTAATGAAGACTCCCAGAGGCCTGATTCATTGCTTGTTTATAGATGCACTGTAGCTCAGGCTAGGATTTCCCCCCCCCTGCCTGAAATGGGATAAACTCAACATACTCAATATTGGTAATAGTCAGATATCCTTTGCTGACCACAGAAACTCAGCATTTTTGCAATGCTTTGTGCTTCTGATCTTTCCATGCTGTGCAGAGAGAGGTATAGCTCCTCAAGTGCTCTGCTCATGTGATGTTCCCCAAAATGAGCTCCCTGCAGTGTGCTGTGGTCATTTGCCTTTCATTCTCCGAGCACGCAGTCACACATGAAAGATTTCTCACTTCTTCAGTGCTTTTATTATATGAGTGCAAAAATGGAAACATGTGAGTACAGCTGGAATCAAGATGACCACTCATCTTGATTACTCAAGGTGACTTGATTACTTTGCTCATTCTTGCCTAGGGAGGTAAAACAACTTTTACTGGAAATATTTTTTTTTGCATAGGTTGTTATTGAAGGTAAACTTTTAGGCACAGTGCAGTCCATCCTTATAGAAGATGCATTAATTTGCTTCAAGATGAACATCCAGAACTAAGCATACTACAAAATCTGTGGGATTTTTTTGTTTGGTTTGTTGAGGTTTTGTTTGTTTGTTTGTGTAGCATTATGTTCCCATTCTTAAGTTACTCTGCTCCCCTAGAATTTTCCTTCAATAAATCTTGTTTTCCAAAGATAACCTAAGTATAAGAATCAAAGTTTCATGTAGTTGAATGGTGACACAGGGATCTTTATATCAATCAAATAGAATTTGGTAGAATGGCCATTTCTACAAGATCTATATTCTTCATGTAGTATTAATAATGAGAGAAGAATACAGCAAATAAATCATAATTATTATTCTGATTTTGGGCTAAGGGAGTAATAATTATACCTACCTGACTTCTCAGCTCATTAATATTTTATGCTAATATTTTCAATACTATATTAATGTAATTCTGGTTAAAATCTCCCTCCTTCTTTCAAAAACTCTATTTTGGCGCAGGCTTCTACAGTTCAGAACTCAATAAATAAAGTATTTTATTCCTCAGCTTCCTCAATTGAAGTTGGTAGAGTTTGCAAACTTTAATAATGAGGCATATAAATATCCAGAGAAGTGGTTGATAATGAATTCAAAACCTTTTCTTTAAAAAAAATGTATAAAGTAGAAAGATTTATTTTGCTGAACATGCTGAAAAAATAATTAAGGGGAATTCTTCTCTTGGTACGGGTACACAGTCAATTCTACTGATCTCTTGTGAAGCTGGAAAACAACTAAAAGAAAAGCACAATAGAAACCTACTTTTATTCACTCAAGCAGATTTGGCACACTCTCTGCACAGACATGTCTGGTTGCTTCAGTCAGAAATCCTTGTCAAGCCAAGAACAGGAAAAGCTTATTTTAAAAAAAAGGGGGGGGGGAGTAAAAAAAGAAAAGCAGAGCAGCTAAATTTATACCATGGCAAATTCTAATGAGAATTTTCTAGGGAAAGCCTTTGCATTTTTGTCTGCAAGACTGAGGGATCAGTTTATTGATCTCCTTGGAGGAGCAAATACACTTTTAATATAGATTTACAGGATCATAGAATCACTTTGATTGGAAAAGGTCTTTAAGATCATAATGTCCAACCGCTAACCTAAACCATGTCTCTGCAAGTCTTTTAAATATCTCCAGGGTTGGTGACTCCACCAGTTCCCTGGGCAGCCTGTTCCATATTCTGTATCTTGAATAAGAATGTAGGATTAGAATAAAAATGATGGTGAATCTGCTACTTTGACTATAAAAGTTACAGTATTTATTAAAAGACCATTACTGTAGTTGTGAGTAGAAGCCTGACTAAAACTGGAAAAGCCAAAATACAGTCAAAATTTATTGCAATCCCTTTTTAGACACTTCCCATCTAAGATTTCTTAGAGCATATGCATTAAAATGTTTCTGTGGAAGTCAGACTAGTGATCTGAGGGTTTGCTACTAACCAGCCGCGAGTGATTAATTTAATACTAGCTGTACTATACTAATAATGAACTTCTATACTTTATATAAATTTATTGCCTAAAAAGGGCTAATCTGGGATTTCTGGAAATGATATGCACAGACTTGGTTGGTTGTTTTTTTTTTTCTCACTGATTTGGATGAGGTGGCACAGTCTTTCACATCAGTGTGTTCTTGCCAGCAACATGTAGTAATTAATTCTGCCAGCCAGATTGCCACCTAAGATATTGCAGGTTTTTCTGTCTTTTGAGGTGGCATCTTCACACAGGAATCTGAATACCAGGAGAGGGACTGTACAGTGGAAAGTAATACATTACTAATTATATATGATGCTAATGCCAGAAAGGAATATCACTCCCAAATGCCAGTGTGTCAGCTGAGGCTGCAGTAGTTTACTGATACTGAAAGTCGGGTAAAAGGAATTTCAATTTGGAAAAAGGAGTATTTCAAGAAGAGACACTGTCCTAGTCACCATGCACTAGGGCTCCTGTTGAAAAACTAGTTTAAATTAAAGTAAATTCTTCCAATTTAGCACTTTGCCATTATTATTTGCCAGAGGACTCTGGCTATTTTTATCTTCAATATTGTTAGCTTCAATGCAAGTGGTTTAGTCAAGTGTCTCATTGAAGGGTTAGATTCATATCTATGAAGTCTCACTGCAGTGAGTCAATATAAATCACAGATGGTAGATATTTGGAAATTTCTGATGATATATAGATTTGAATTTGTCAGGTTAACACTTCTGATGCCAGCTAGAAATGAAAACTTGTCCTCTTAGGATTATGTATATGTATATTAGACAATAATCCTGTTTTTAACACTATCAAATTGGATTAATGATTGACCCAAGTTCTTCTCCTATAAAAAGATATCTCCAAAAGGAAGCATTTAATTTCATTTACATTATTCTTGTTCTAGATATAGATACTAGGAGCTATACTCACATATACGTAAGAAATCCAGCATCTGATGGGAAAGGGAAAATATTTAAAATCCATTAAATCCTATTTACTCATTAAAACCTGCATTTATTCTCAATGTCAGAAAGAAAAAAAAAATGTAGCTTGAAAAGTTAAATAATAATCTCTCTATGTTTTGTTTTTTTCTTTTAACTGTTGAATGCAACAGATAATTTTGTTTTACCCTATAAATATCTTGTAAAAATGTATAGAAGAGTGTTACAATCTTCACTGTAATAATCAGTTCACTGTTATCAAAAGAATTATTTTTACTGAGTAACTTCAGTCCTCTTTGAAGTCTTGGCATGTGAGAAAGCTCTGTACTAAAGAATAAGCAGACTACACCTTGGAGGAAAGTGTACTCATTGCCTAATTGAATATATCATTCATTTTATTATTCATTTGAATATATTAATTTTATAGAAAAAAAACCCTACCTTGCTAATTCTCTGATGTTCATGCTCATTATCTTAAAATTAACACCTTCTATTGCTTAAGTGCTTGTACATGGAAGTACAAACAAATCTAAATTTACTCTCTTGTGTAAGTCAATTGCATTGACTTAGTTGCACATTTGAATAATATAAAAATATACATGATGTCAATAGAATGAGGAATCATGCTTATAATTTATTTTAGAAATCAGATGTAACTGTTCACTTCAGAAAGCAATTTTTACATTTCTCTACAAAATAAAAAAGTCAGACAAATAGAAAGATCAAAAAAAGTTTAAAGATATGAACATTTTTGCTTAGAAATAGTGTGATTCAGATATCGAGACTAAGAGGGCAGTTTCTATATGTATGTTTTAAACGACTTAATTATAAAGTGAAGATCCTTCCATCCTGCTCAACAAATGCTGTGCAAGTCACTCATTAAACAATACCTAAAATAATAGTTTATATATAATTTTATCTATGTTGTTAACTCAGTTCCCTTATTCTTAAGTCCCTTCAGAATATATTTAGATCTGAATATTGATGGCACACTACTGAATCATTTCATAAAAAATTAACTCTTGCTTTTTTTTCTTTACAGTTCAACAGAAGAGCAGTTTCACTGGCAAACACAAGGTAATGCATGTATCTACATCTATGTATAATGCATACTCTCTACCAGAATGATCATATTCTCTGAAGAAGATGTTGGGGAAAACATTTATTTATGCAATTTCTTTCATTGCTAGTGTGTTATAACCCTACTTAAAAAACTGGCAACGTCTGCAGGATTTGTTAGGGATGATAAAAGAACATAAAGATTGAGATAGAGTGTAGCTGTGAATGCTTAGTCACATGTAACTGGTTTTACTTTTTGTCTTGTAACTGGTTTATCTTTTGCTTTTCATCACTTCATTTACATTTTTATGTTTTTAATATTATTTCAGACGGTCAGAAGGATATAGAAGATGAGCTCACCACTGGTCTGGAGCTGGTGGACTCCTGTATTAGATCACTGCAGGAGTCAGGGATACTTGATCCACAAGACTATTCAGCCAGTGAAAGTAAGTTCTGAGAAAAGTGTTTTCTAGAAACCAGACGTATTTGTAAAATCTCATGCTTTAAAACTAAATGCATATGTTAAAGTCTTTTTCTTTATTATTTTCTGATAAAGGCAGAAGACAAAGTAGTTGCAAGCAGGCAAACCCCCTCCTTGCCTTTGCAATTTTTGGTTTGGTTTGTAATTGAGAGAATCTCACTGCTAGATTGTGTGGAAAAATCCCAAATGTGTAATCTATAGTAAGGCAAATATTTTGTAATTGTAATATTGCTGTACTGTAATATAAGGTAATGTCGTAAGACTTTAGCATCACCACTACAAAAATAACTTTTAAACAGCACATTTTTACTATGCAAAGTAATAAAATATAATATAGTGTGGGGCTACAAGTAATTCTGGTGTCTCTTTGTAACCACTTGGCCAGGTAGCTGATAACTTCTTAAGACTAAAATTTTCAAATGGTTATACAGACAGAAATAGTCAGGTGAACTTTTTAAAGATGATGCAGATAAGTTTGCGGGTGGTTGTTGATGAGAAGCTCAACATGAGCTGCCAGTGTGTGCTGGAGCCCAGAGAGCAACTGCATCCTGGGCTGCATCAAAAGAAGTGTGGCCAACAGGGCCAGGGAGGTGATTCTGCCCCTCTGCTCTGCTCTGGTCAGACCCCACCTGGAGTGCTGTGTACAGCTCTGGTGCCTTTAGCACAAGAAATATATGGATCTGTTGGAGAGGGTCCAGAGAAGGACCATGAAGATGATCAAAGGGCTGGAGCAGCTCTGCTATGAAGACAGGCTGAGAAAGTTGGAGCTGTTCAGCCTGGAGAAGAGAAGGTTCCAGGGAGACCTTATAGCAGCCTTCCAGTACTTGAAAGGGGCCTACAGGAAAGCTGGGGAGGGAATTTTCATCAGAGAAGATAGTGATAGGTCAAGTTTAATGGTTTTAAACTGAGAAAGGGGAGATTTAGGTTAGATATTAGGAAGAAATTCTTCACTATAAGGGTGGTGATGAACTGGAATGGGTTGCCCAGGCAGGTTGTTGATGCCCCATCCCTGTAAGTTTTTAAGGCCAGGTTGAGTAATATTTTGTGCAACCCGGTCTATAAGTAGAGTTCCCTGCTCAAGGCAAGGGGGTTGGAACTTGATGAACTTTAAGGTCCCTTCCAACCTTTATGGTTCTATAAATCTGTGATTCTATAAATGGCAGCTGTAGCAAGGAAGCTAAAGTCTTTTCTTAAAGGTTTGCTCACTGGTCATCTAGCAGCCATTTTATTTGCAGAATTGTGCAGTGAGTGGATAGATCCTCTGCTACAACCAGCCTTTGGGGAAGTAAATCAAGGCTAAACAACAGTACAAATGAATGAGGGACATGCTACTCAAATGTATTTGTAGAGCAGATGTCTACAAACACTTGTGCTCATGAGTTGCATACACTGAGACAAAGTTTTCCGACAGATTGATAGGTCTATTATCAAATGTAGCACCAGATGTTGAAAAAGCAGGTTAATTCTCTATTTTTCTTCACTTTTTCTCAGCCCACTGTCTGATACTCTGTTGCTATCTGCCACAAATATATATGCACTTTCACTTCACTCCTACTGGAGCCACTGACACTACCTTGGCTTTTCAGTTTTCTCGAGTATATTTAAACATCTTCCCTCTGCTCAGTTGAGACATATTTGTCTTTTTCAGTTCCCTAATGCTTAGTACCCTCTGACTGACTCATGTTTTTCAAGATGTCTGTCCAAATTTAGCTTTCTCAAAAGTAAAGGAGATGACCTCCCCTTCATCTGGAAGGGTTAATGGAATATGACAGCCACCTTCTACAAAGCATCTCTAGCAATGACGAGTCATCACCTGAAAAGTGGTCATCAGGTGATGAAAGGAAGGCCTGGCAAATTGAATGCAGAATTTTAATTTGTCCCATTTTTAATTCTTTTAAAACAAGATTGCAGTAAAATTCACAGTTGACAATCCCTGGTCAGTAGAAATTTAGGGAAA
>NW_009953864.1:354241-381767 GCF_000747805.2 Chaetura pelagica
GGGAAAGATTAAGACAGTAGATGGAGAGAAATCTGGTTATGTGAAGAGAACTAGTACTAAATCAAATTTGTTTGGAGTATTACAAAAGGGTAAGACACAAATAGGAATGTTGGTAGATGGGAAGGAGAACAGGAATGTAGGCAAATGGAGCATAGTGATGGAGCAGAGGAGCAATAGAGATGCATTGTGTGGGGAACCAGCAGAGGAAGAACTGAGAGTTGTTGAAGCAGAAGGTCCAGTCAGAAAGCTGAAAGCTCCATTTGCTTGGTTGGATGGCTTGGATGGTTGAACTTGATCAGGCATTAGGTGGAAAGAGAGGGACCAACAGGGTGATGATAATGACATTCAAGAAAGAGTGATAGAGTTCTGGACAGGACAATAGCTGTGCCTAAGAAACAGCTTTGGAGAGAACAGGTGCATGTACTCATAAGGGGGTAGGCTTCCCCACAGAGCTGCAAGCTTGATCTTCATTATCAGGAAATATTTGTGAAGCCTTTTGGCACAGTGCCCCATGCTCTGGGCCCACCTTGTAATGAAACTAGATTGGTACTTGCCATTATGGTTTTAATTAACAATCAGATATATATGCCGAAGGCAACAGCTGCAGCTCTGATAACCACCCATAAATGCAATTAGGTTTTCATATACCTGATTTCCTTTTTGCTTTTGGTGTCTTTTTTCATTTTATAATAAAATGCCACAAACACACCAGACAGTTAAAATCTCACTGTGTTTGCAAAGTCAAAAGTACCAAAGTCAAGACTGTCTTTACAACATAATTTGAATTTCTCTCAACTGCATTATTAAACAATTATTAGCATGCCCTGTTTGGTACATTTTCTGTCCATGCCTCATTTACCCCAAAGCTAAGGCTCAGATCACACAATGTACTGAAGGGGAATGTCATCTGTAGCACTTGTGACTTCTCTAAGCAATGAGTAGAACACACATACTAAATGAAAACAAAAATCTCATTATTGACAGTTCGGCTTTACACGTAGAAATTAATTGTATCTCTCCTTCTTGTCCTGAAGTTCTGATGTTCTAGTTGTGAAATCATTCAAGGTATCTTTTACTGGCACTTTGTTTCAGATGTTCCTGGTTAGTTCACAGATAATGCTGAGAAGAAACAGCTGTAACTGAACATTGTGGAAACACAGTCTCAAATATATGAAGTGTGATATAAAAGGAATTTAAAAGTCACTCTGAAGTGTCTCACACACAGCATTTGTATTTCATGGACACTTTCAGTCTTTATTCCCTCGATCTCTAAAGAGGAAATGAGATCTACATAGATGTCCCTCTTTACAGGTATTCTGAAAATGGTTATTTGTGATATATTTGAAGAACACATTGAGTTTCACAGAATAGTCCTACAGTGTGTTTTTTTTTTTTTCTTTCTATTGCACATTTTTCAAAGAAGGCCTGAGGTCATGCAGTAAAATATGAGGCACCTACAAAACACCAAATAGTTTCGCATTACGTGCACTGGCTGTAAGACAAGAGGGGAAGAGTGATGATTCAAAAAAGACAACTTATTCTGGCGTTTCCTAACTTTTGAGCTCTTAACTTTACAATTTTTGTTATGTTTACTTCCACAATTCAACTGCGTAGCTGCATTTTTAAGTAACAAGGCTGACTCTGAGGAGAGTATTTTCAACCTTCCATGGCAGTTCTAGTCTACTTGAGGCAGATTTTTTAAATCATCATATGAAAGTCTGCCCAGGGATGTGACCACAGCTTCTTTTTATGAACTGTGTGCATCTAGTCTAGCAAGTTAATGTCAGTAGCTCTGCCTTTCTAGAGGATTAGTGTGTCTGTAGTCAGAATCTTTACAATTTGGTTTCATGCACTCTGATTTTCTCAAAATTAGTTTTAAAAAGTCATCACATAGCAGGCAGCTGTTATAATACTCTAAATCTCAAACATCACCTCACATTTGCTATTCCTTTAGCAGCAAATAAAAGCCATGACCAAAGGCTAATGGGACAAGTCACATGAAAGGAGCTTACACAGGAGTTCTGTATTGCTAATACAGATGCTCACTAATAATCCTTACTGAGTGTTAATCAACAAATAAAAATTACATATATATAAAGCTTTTATTACTTTGGGGAAATGCAAGCAGAGAGATCAGTTTTTAAAGTATTTTTTATCAGACAAAGGCAGGCAGATTAGTAACTGCTGTGTGCTCTCATACAAGTTTTCTGTGGTTGCACTGACCCTGGGACAAGGTTGCACACATCTGAGGGGAACTCCTGCACTGTTGCCCATCTCTTTCTTCTGCTTCACCTCCATATAAATTGGCTTCCCAAAAACTTGTGATTGCAGTTACAAGGGAACAAACAAAAAGTAAGGAAACTTCCAGAAACTCAAGAAGCTGCAGCTGAATTAAGACCTGATCCTGCATCTCCATGGTCCAGTTCCCTGTACCATAGTGATTTCTCCTTATCTCCTTCTCTCTGATCTGTCACCACTGCATCACTCCAGTTTACATCAAACATTATCTAACAGTTTTTGTGGAGTCAGAGGGGAGTTCAGCCTGTCCTAAGGGTTTGTGGGGATGCCACCAGCAGAACAACAGTGGTCCCTGAGTACCTTCAGTCCCTGAGGGTGGGCAGGTACAGGCTGCTGCTAGTGGCATTAGCCAGTAACTATGGTGTGTCCTAGGGACCTCACTGTCACTGTGCGGGCACCTGACCTGCCCTCCATCCTCCTGTACATTGCTGTAACACCCAGTGTGGCAGCCTGAAGGTGACTGCAGAGCTGGCTGCTCCTCCCTGAAACTATTTATTTCCTCCAGCTTCTCTCTTTATAATTGGAACTCAGAAATACTGCTTTTGCATAAATTAGGATAGGTAACTGTCATTTTAAATAGGTTCAGGGGAAAGACCAGACAAGTAACAGGCAAGATAATCACATATAAAACACTGGAGACAAGTCACAGGAGAGCATTGTGAATGCACAGTAAGCGTAGGACCTGAGATCACTGGGGAAGGAAACATGCAGAGGAGTGAAATTTAGTTCAGGACAGACATAAGATTTGTAAGATACAGAAGTACTGAATGATGACTACAACTCAGGAAAGGTATTTTCTTGGTGGGATTGGTTCATTTAGTTGGGAAAGAGATGCAACAAAACATTTTGTGAGGGCTGATTATGCACTGTGGAGACAAAGCAAAATTAACATTTAAGATGAGATTGCTTTGAAAAAATGAGGGATAAAAGAGACGAAAGGTGCTTTCTTCCTTTCCTTCCCATCTGTCCTGGTTTGACACCATCACTGCAGCACTGTCTCAAAATAACTCAGCTGCTTCAGATAAATTCCTTCTATTATCTGGTCAGTTCAGCTCCTCTTTTTTTTATTTTTCCTTCCTGTTTTTCTTGTCTCTTCTCCCTTCCCCCTCTTTACATGTAAGAAGAATTTAAAAGGAAAAAAGGTTCAGGGAAGGAAGGAGAGTTAACACAGCTGTACAATTCTTTGGGTGAAGAAGAGTGATTGCTGAGGATGTTTTTTGTCAAGGCTTGAAAAGGTCACACTCTGGCCTGCAGATAAGTGGGAAAGGTCCTGATGAACTGCCTGAGGCACCCGCATGTGACAGAAAGAATCTAAAGACCTCTGAGTGATAATTAAGGATGAAACTACCTTTTTCTGCCAATGTTTGTAGACTTGCATTTTACAAATAGGTAGTGTGAGTAGGAGTAAGATAAATGTGGAACGAGAGGAAGGTTTCGATCCCGTGCTTCTTTCCCTCCTGCTAGTTCCTGTTTACCTCTATCCCTGTGGATCATTATCATGTCACATGAGGACAGCAATGATACATCAAAATCATTTATGAAATAATTAGCTGAAGCTCTCTAACTCCTTGCAGACAACATTGAATCCTTACAGGCCACGGTGGTGAAGACAGGCAATGGTTACTCCTTCTGTCATAGCAGCAAAATGAGAGTTAAGACAGACTGCTGAGATTACTGAGCAAATCCATTGGCACTTTCTTCTTAATTTAAACCACAGACTCAAATGTCTTTTAATCCAGATGTCTCTAATTTTATTTGTAAGGTATCTATACTTTAATCTTTCATGCTATTTCCTTTGCTTCAGTTTCCACAAAATGAACATAAGACCAATCTTGAAAGGATTATGGGGTAGGTTTATGTAGCTTTTGGCATTTAAGTTTCTAAATGAAATGGAATCATTGCACTATTTTTCAGTTGCTTAACCACTTCATGTGACAACTGTCCTTCTTTGCTCTTTAAGTAATTACTGCAGACTGCAGTAGTTCTTGTTGACATGTCTCAGAAAACCTCTCAGATCAGTCTTGCAATTGTCTGATATTTTTTAAATGGTGTATTTTGAATTTCAGTTTAGAATTAAGTGGTTCATATTTGGATTGCAGTTTTCCTCACCTGATATTGTCAGTACTCCAGACATTTTTTTTCCCCTAATTTTCTGAGTATATTTTAATTCACATCTGTGACCCTCGTGCTCAGGATTAATTACAGAAAGCACCACACTGATAAGTGAATAAATACAATGTAGATTAGATAACACTGTGTTCTTGGCTAGTGCCATTTCAGAGTTAATTTCACTGAGGCTACAGGTTGACAGAAATGCAGTCAGTTAACAGTGTCACTCCTAAGGACTCAATCCCACAATATATTAATTCTTACAGACATTCAAAACTATTTTCCCAAAATGCAGCACAAGTGAGTAGAAGAATCATTTACATGTCAAGTCTTTTCCTCTGAAGAATTATTTGTTTTACATGACCAGATTATTTTTATCAGATAAAATTACACATAGCTGTTGTATTAGACAGCTATGGTTTTCACTTAACTAACCTGACTAATTATAGGGTCAAAAAGATGGGCTAAGATTTTTTTTTTTTTTAATTTAGTTTTGTTTAAGCAATTTTTTACAATGAGGTAAGTTCGCCTTACTCAGTATGAAAGCAGTTGTCCCAGTGTGAATGAGCACTCCTTGTTCAACCTTTATGATTTTCCTCCTTTATCAGCAGCTTTATCCACAGATACTGAAAATGGATTGAAACAAAAACACACTATTTACACAATTAGTGTGTAAAAGGATGTGTGGGTTGTTTTTTTTTCCACCCCATAGCATCGTGCTTTGTGAAACTGCCACCTGTCAGATGGCTGATATGCTCAATGAGATGAAATTTGGCAGCAGTGAACCTCACAATTTGTGGATAGATGAAGATGTTTCCATTTCATTATCTGCTCTGAAAGCCAGGGTGATCCAGCTGAATCATTCTTTGTGCACACAAACAAGGTGTTCTCATGGGTTCTCATGGTGAATATATGCAGTAATAAAATCATGTGCTCTTTGAGTATGTTTCAGAACTGAAAAGCAGATAGGAAGTGTGTGTGCTGCTCTTTCATTTTGGGATTGGAGTCTTTGGAAGAGGAGTGACTGAAGTCCATAACATGGGTCAGACCACTTTTCCATCTGCTGCATTAATGCAAACCTGGCAGTTGTGTGATCCAGATACAAATCTTTCAGAATATGAGGTCTGAGGAAATGTTGATTTATTGATGAAACTTCTGTCAGTATTGTAATATATCCATGGTAAATACTCATGGTTGGGCATTTTGGATGCCTCTCCTTATTCCCTCCATCTCTTCTAATACAAGCCTTTTCAATATCTTGGCTTCAAAACTTTGGCGTTTCAAAGTCATCTTTGGCCAGTTTGTAATGGGGTAAATCTTCTGAAAGGTGGACACCTTTGGTTATAAAGTTCTAAGTCTCAGTTATTCATTGTATGTTCTTATGGAGAAAGTTGTGCAGAAACTATCTCAACTGTGGGTCCAGTTTAGTCTTTTGAAGTAGTTGTTAAATACTTAAGTGTTGTTTCCTATATTCACCTCCCCTTTGTGGCCCTAGTCATTCTAAGTGTGAGCCTGAAATAACTGTAATGTCATTTAACATTGTAAAAGCCACTGGCTGATAGCAAACACCAAGACCTGCTTCCAGGGGCAGTCATCAGCAGGCGATTAATGTCCTTACAAAATAGTTGACTATGTAAAGTTTCTGTAGATTCATTGCTGAACCCTGCTATCTAAGTAAGATTTCACAGTATGAAGCAGGCTTTAGCGCTGACCTGAGAGCCAGCTCTTACACATCAGCATCAGTGTTTGCAGTCAGGGCTGCCTCAGGAAATTCTCCATCAGCACTGAGCGTCCTGAACTTAGACTTTATTGTTTGCATCCTCTGTCAGAATCAGAGTTAAACTGTATGGAGCAAAGCACAAGATGAAAGGATGTATCTCAAACACTATCATTTGGTACTCCAACACCTCTGCTCTTACTATGGCTGTCAGGGTGGTGAGGGCCAGGTAAAACAGACACGTCTTCGTTGCTGGCATATTCTGCCCTATTAAATTCATGTTGGTCTTCTCGCTTCCAGAGCATGAGAGAAGTTTTCCTTTTCTGTCTCATCCCTTATGCAGGCAGGAGAAGACCACTGCAGAGTCAAACTTAGGAGTAGAGCCACAGTATGGGCTCTCACCACTGGGATTCCTGGCAAGCTTCGGTATCTGATTCACTGGCCACGGTCCACCATGGGTTACTGACAATGAAGCATTAGGGACTTGGGTCCAGCTGATCTCGTTCTGCTTTGGTTCACTGCCTGAATTCAAGTTTGTATGTGGTTGTTCACAAGCGGGAGGCCTGATGGAGGTTGAAGGAACTGTCACCATTCAGGGAAGAAGCTTCTGCTTTCCCTGGTTCTTCAGGGGTGGCACAGGGGCTGCTGTGGGCACCCTTCCTACAGCAGCCAATAGGCTGATTTTTTGTTTCAGTGTGCTGTCACCTGCAGCACATCTCTTGAAGTTTCCTTATCTCTGGTTATGTCTACATTATGCTTTTATATATAAGTTGCATATTCGTATCACAGTATTACTTCCTATCTCTGAGCTTGCTTATCCTAATATGAATCTGACCTTGTGTACCTGGTGTAATTTTATGCTGTGCAACTGACTTAAAATCCCTGCCTAAAGAAAACAACCCTTCACAATCTAGCCTTATTACTGTAGTACAAAAGGTGAATGTCAAATTATCACAGGAGAAGTAACAACAGGTAAAACATATGTGGAAGGGAAAAATGGAAATGTGAGATAGTTGAGACTAGGAAAGCAGGAACAATTAGAAAGGAGGTTGTGATCAGCTTGTAATGCTTAGCCTGTGGCAAACACAAATCCATCACAGGCAACCAGGTGTTCCTGCATCCACCGCAGGAAGCAGTTACCGAAACTCATTAGATGATGACAGTGACTTATGGTAGCATCTGTAGGAGCACAACAAAGCAAGACTTTTGGCATCCAAACCTACAGTGCAAAAGAACATCAGTAAATATTGTGTCTGTAGGACCGGCCAGGAAACAAATGCACCCACATCCTCACAACAGACTGGCAAACCACTTGCCCGACTCTTGCCTCAGTTGCGTGCCAGCGCCCGCGCTCGGCAGCCTCAGAGGTGCCAAGAGCCACATCGTTCTGACACCCCCCGGTGCCAGCTCGTCAGCATAACCAGCATGTAGATGCAGCTTGAAAAAGAGGTAGTTGGCCTGTTAGCTTGTGTAAAATGATGTATATGGAATAGAAAATCTTGGCAGGTATGAGTGTGGGGGTTTTTTCTGCTATGTGCAGTTTATGTAGCTCACAATAAAGTAGGGGTTTTGTGACTTGTATGATAATGCAGAGTAGGGAGTTGCCTCGGGTTTTTTCCATTCTGGCCTTATGAATGGAGAAATGCATTTTCTGAGTACGACGTAAGAGCAGAGGGTAGTGTGCCTTTGCAGACACAGACAGAAAGCAGAAGCAAAAGGGTGTACTTTCTGTTTTATGGCAGAGGAGTTTTTGGCAGATGAAAAAGATTGTCATAAGAATTTTGACCTTTTTGACTTTCTACTTAATTGACTTCTGAGGAAGTGCTAAACACATTTTGAACTGGCTCGCCTCAGAGACTGAATAGCCATTTTCATTTGTGGACAGAAAAGATTCAAGTTTTAAGCCTCTCAAAGGTCAGGAAAAAAAGGGCGTTCTACTTAGCACAAGAAGAAACCTGTTTTATGCTACTAGTTAAGCTCACAGAACAATATAATAGCACAATAGATCTACTGGTGCCTTTTGTATTAGATTCATATATCTGTGCAGTTCTACATGTTTTATAGTCAGAAGATTGTAGGGTTTTTATTGAAATTATTATTTTTGTGTTGGTTTTTTTTTTCAACAATCTAACTTGGGTCTATCAGAAGAAGTTTGTCTAAGTTTTTGATCTCTCATAATGCATTCAGCTTACATGTGAGTCATGTTTGTGTGTCTATATAACCATGTGGTTTTATTTCCTAGAACTAAAAAGGGAATACATAAGTTTAATACTATCAATAGCAGCTTTAGACTGCCCTAGGCACAGAGGGTGACTAGGAACACTTGACATTCATCGTTGGTCTTCTAAGGTTCTCCTGTGTTTCTACAGTCCCATCTTTTAATAGATAGCAAGCTGCTGTTACAGTGAGGTATTGGGCTGCCACTCCTACTATTGCATACTGCCTGCAGAGTTTCACAGAAGGAATATTATCACCATTAGTAAATCATGCCAATTGTGGAAAGAAATTATTTCTATTCTATGGGTAATTCACATTGTGTCTACCTTAGGCCACTGGCAAGGTTTTGTTGGCAGAGGCTTCTCATGGAGGTGTAACAAGTGCCAGCAGAAATTTTGCTGCCAAACAAGCTGCAGAATCATCCATACATATCCTTATATAAAACACTAGAGGGATTTTTTTTCCTTCTTTGTGAACTCTGTAGTGCAGAAATGTAATTCAGTTATTATCCTTTCTGCCTGTCTTGTTCCTATGTTATTTCTATTGTTCCTTAAAGCACACCATCCCAATTGCCAACGATAAATTCTCTCTTTCAGAGACTACTGGATTTCGATATCTGCAGAGTTTAGCAAGTGATTCCATAAAATATAATTGATCTTCTACAAAAGAAGTTGTTTAATCTTGAAGTCATTTAAAATTTTGCAGTAGTAGGTTATCCTTGTTTGTATTCTAAATTTAGGATAGCTTTTTCTATTAAAAAGATTAAGGCAACTTATATATAAACCAATTCTTGCTCACTGCCTGTCATTAGGTCTTGTTCTTTAGCACCTTCAGTAATTTTTCTCATCAGTAATGGAACTCCAGATTTTTTCCTACTTTCAAACATTGCCAAGTATTATGAAAGAAGATCTGGCTGTATCACATTTAATACAAACGTCTGGATTAATGCTATGTGTAGTATAGTCTAGAAAGCAAAACATACACTATCTGATGGAGAAACACTGAAGTTACCTTATTATGTCAGGATTGCTTAGGCTTTTCTCTGTTATCTTGTTCCCATGAGTCTGCTAATATTTCATATTTGCAATAAGTTTCCAAACTTCCAGAAGACTTTTCTTACTGGAAATTCTATTCTCTTCATAATGTAGAGCATACAGATTTTTGCCATAAAAGTTATCTATCCCTAGAGAGATTCTTCCCCCTTAAATATTTCCATACTAAGCTCAGCTATTGAGGGACTACTTGCTTCTCTCTGGTTTTCTTCTTGTCCCTCATGGGTGCACAGTTAGTGAATTTTAACTACTGGGCAGTATTTTCTGAGTGCCAAAGTTTTGAAACATGATTCTACCAAACACTAAGAGGAGATCACATTTGTCTCTCTGCAGTCTTGGTTTGATCACACAGACAGTCTTCTCATTTGGAGGTACTTCATTAGCATTATGCAGTAGTTGCAGTAGCTGGAAACTTGGTAGTGTCAGGCATCCTCACTGGATTAGACTTTGGTGCTACTCCCCCTGCCCCGAATTTGGAATTTTAATATGACCATCAGAAAAAAAAGTATTTCAGTAATCAAAAAGAACCATTTACTCTCAAGGTGGAATGTAGGCCTTATGTTTTTCTATGAACTTCAGGTCTTCTGGTTTTCTCCTGCCCCTCGAAAGCATTTGGGGTGCTTTGCTATCCCTTAGGAGTAGTGATTTATTCTTTCAAATCATACCAACACCTCTGTTTGCCCCTTACAATAATGGCAGACTTTTTTCTATTCTATAAAAAGCATAAGATAACCTCTGTGTAATGAAACTATTTTTTATTCCCAGTTCTCTTACTCTTGAAATAAAATGTTCTTCATCTTTCATTCCAATACTAATTAGGTCAGAAAGAGAGTTAGAAGGGATATCCTCATATTGTTCCCTTACATAATGGTATCAGGCTAGGTTTTGCATCATTTCTCCAGATATATGTAATTTGTAGAATTCTTGGATGAAAATGAATTTACTCTACATTTTTTAATACATCCCACCAAATCCTGTTTTCCAGTACCTAAGACTAGGTTCAGTAGCAACACTAAAGCCCTTTTCTGTATTTGTAGACAGAACATAGCATTCCTAATGCTGGTACAGCATGGTATTGCATATAAATTACTTATTATTCTGTAAAGAAAGTTTGTTTTCAGTGTACTTGTTTAAGAATTCCTGCCTCTGATCTAGAGATGTGTTGTTTCTTAACAAGGGAGCTGCTTGTGATTTTGCATATAAAGTATTATTATTTATTTATTTATTTGAGGTATACATTTGTCCCCCCTCCCTTTTTTTTTTTTTTCCAATTTATTGCATTACTAAGTAATGTGACACCTTTGTTATATTGCAGCCTTGGCATTTCTTCTTGTGACATAAGGGTGCTGATAATTTTAATATTTAGTATCTCCTAGAAGGTAGGTCTTGAAATATTTTCCTAGTACTAGAATAGTACTAGTCCTGGTTTTGAAGGGAGAGTGGTATCAATGCTTCTTACTATTGTTACATCACAGCTAGATTTTTATCTTCTGTTTGAGATCTTACTAACACTTGACTTGAAATTCCTTCTTGTCCTACGTAATATTTTTGCCCAGTTGTAGCTGACAGGATTTGGTTTTGTCTTCAGATCTTAAGTTTTGCCTTGGTTTAATCTCTCAATTTTCTGCCTGTAATTAAGAAAACATCTTATTTTTATTATAACCACAAAGGTCTCTCATCTATTTCTTAGCGTTTTCCCCCAGAACTGCCCCCTGCTTCCACTGCCTCCACCTTCTTGCAACTTTTTCAGATACAAGAAAATAGGGAAGAGGGGAGAGATGTCAGTACTTAAAAGGGCAAGGTGGTGGCTCTTTGCCACTTCCTGAGGCACTTGCAGGGCTTCCCTTCTCCTCTTCTACTTTTCAAAACCATCCTAAATCATCTCAGTTTCTTCAAAGAATGTTTCAGATTACTTAAAAAATAAGCCATATTGCAACAGAGGGATTTAAAACAAACAGAAGTTCCTTACTCTTCCTATTTGGAGGGAAAATTTACTCCTGGTTCCAGCTGGATATGCAGCTTGATTCTGGTAACAGGACTCAGAAAACAGGATATAGCAGTGAGATGCCAGAGAATTTAGTATTCATAGGATCAGGATCATCCACCTTGTCTTTAGCATCCCCTCTTCTGTACTGTCAAGTGTTATAGGAAGACCCAGGCAGGTTACCATCAGGAGCTATCCCTGGTTTTATTGTCCTTTCAGTTTAGCTGTAGGATTCCCCCAGCATCCCAAATACAGTCAAGCACTTGCAAATCTTTTATTTTGTTTCATCTTTTAAAATTATTAATTCCTCTGCAAAACTGGGTAACTAGAAGTGGTTATGAATATACACTTTAAATAAGCAAATAAAAAATGAAGTTCTAGGGTAGGAGTCAATATTTCATGCTCAAACTAAATGACCTGAGAGGCAGAAGAAACACTGAGTGATGACTTTTTGGTGTTTGAAATCCTTGACTAGGCATATACCAAGAGTTAGGTTCCTCTTGCTAGGTTGTGAAGCACCTCAACCTATTAACTCTGGGAATTAATGTTTAAAGGACATTAAAGGAGTTTTGCTAGTGCTTTCTTTCAGCTGTTACCCAAATTAGTAAAGCAAGTTGAAGAATGTGTGAAGTGATTAATTACACTAATTAAAAACACTTTATTTACACTTACTCTATAATTTATCATTACTACTTCTGTCAGTTGATCGAAGGTGAGTGAAGTGTTGTTTATAAGTGGTATGGGAGCTAATTAGAGGTTCCTTCAAGCACGTTTTGGTCTATTTCCTTTGTCAATTAGAACAGGCGTCACAATAGATGACTGACCAAATGGAAAAGTATAACACAATAATAGTGCTCCACTTTACTACTTACTTGGAGAAGGAAATGTGCCCCAGTAAGCCAACTGACTTTAAATCTTAAGGAGAGAAAAAAATCCTTCACTTGCATGATATTTTTATTGGGAACGTCATATGAAAAACTAAGTAACAAGCATGTAATTATCTCATGGGGGCCGACTAGGTGTATGTTTCTGTAGTTTGTAGTGTAATTATTTTAGACAATTCAGAAGTAATTATTGCATAGATTTAGAATTCTGAATTAATCATGCCCTTATCTTGTAATAATACAGTACTGTATGTAACCTGTCATTATACGGTCATTATTTGATAATTGAACAAGTAGCAGATAATGTATTACTGAAGACTTGTTCCATGTTAACTTGTGCTCTGTAATGTAAAATATTAGTCCCGTCTCATAATTCAACCTGTTTGGTTTTTTTCTTTTGAAGACTGACCATACTGTTGCTATAGTATTATCTTGAATTGTTACACACTGTGAAACTACAGTTTGTGATGTGTTCCATAAGATACTGCAGTCTAAGGATGAGGAAACTGGAGTAACTTTTCAGATTTTTAACTGGTGGAACCTAGAGGTAGGCTGTTGTTGATAACCCCACAGGGAAATATTTCTTTGGTTTATTTTTGTGAGTTCCTCCTTTACAAGAATCCCATATTTATCTGACTATTTAGCTTTGTGACGCAGCAATGGTGCTACAATAGATAGAAAAAATACAAAGGTACCTGAATTTGTAATGGAACTAATCCACAGATTCCTACTACCTTAACTTTCTGTCCTATGGGTAAAAATACATAGCACAAATACTGATTGTACTCTAATTCTTATCTGACTTTTGTGTTTGTTTTTAAATTCTCACTCATGATGTAGTAATCTTACAAAGAGTAAAAATTAATAGGATGTGCTTCTTCTACTCTCATCTCTCATCAGTGTAAGGGTACTAGACTAGCCTCTCAGCACCTGATGTTTTCTCAGCCCTTAGAAAACTGCTTTACCTTCTGACACTGGTAAGCTCCTTAGAGCCCAAGGTCTAGGGCTCACTATGGATACCATTCGGGTGAGCTCTGCTAGACAAGGCCCTACCCTCGGGGGATGACAGCTCTGATTCCCAACCAAGTTTCCTGGCTTTTCAACTCCTATCAGTGCTGATGCCTATTTTTTGTCATCTGTCACTGAAGCATCAGTCAGCATTAATGACTATTCATTGAATTAAAATGCAGTCCTTACAGTGCTGATGCATCTTGGGCTTAGTTTCTTGCTTTTTCCTTTTTTTAAAAAAAAATTCTTTTCTCTACTTAATTTGGGCATTGTTCTGCCTGGGGCCATGGATTGCAGAGCTTCTGCAGGGTTTGTTTCCAAACGAATGAGGAAGGGAAAGCTACATGCTGCAGTCTTGGAATTTGGAGAGTGTTGAATCACCTCTTGTTGCAGGAGAACTGGCAGAAAGAAACATGTTTTAAAATTTGAAGCAGAGGTCCTGACATAGTTGGTCTGATAAACATTTCTAATCATGCATCTACTCTTTTACTAGCTTAATATTTGTTAAAAATTTGGTTTTATGTTAAAAATTTGTTCTCTGTTATCATGTACCACTCTAATACACTTGGAAGATCTTAAAAACCTATTTGATTCCTACTGAAATCAGCAAGCTTATTCCCATGGATTTGAGTATAGTAGCCTTAGCCTTTGGCAGTTTCTGAGCATATAAAAATGGACATTTTGGACCTTTCTTCACTGTGTAAGTGGGATTGCTCTGATGAAATGTAGGTATAAAGTCAGTTACACAAGTTAATATAATTTTTTATGCTGAGGAACAGGATATTATCTAAAAGCAAAAGACACTTTTTCACACAACAGAAAGTGCCTTTTATCTTGGAAGTATGCTGCAAAGTGTGCTTTGGAAAAAACAGGAAGTCTAAGGGGTTTTATTTCCAAAGAAAATACGCTCTTAAAAATAGAAGGATAAATATTTTCGTAGTTATAATTCTTCCACATTTTTTTTTAATCAGTCATGGATGATAATAGTAACCTGGATTCTTTGTGTAACTTTGGTTTCCCCTAAACAACTCTTACTGTGATGTCCTTGGATTAGTAATAATCTCATCATTTAAAACCACTCGCTTCCTTGGGTTGTTTTTAAAATAGCTACACTGCCCCTTATTCCAGCATTGCACACTGTATTGTTATTCAGAAAGAAAAAGAGCAGCCCATGAAGAATTACTGCCAGTGCAATACCTTCCCCCTCACAGGTAGAGGGCACGGGAACACCCCAGCTGCACATGGTGGGGCTTGTTCTGCAACCTTTGTCTCATGCCTCTGCCACCTCCTTGACATCGCCCTTGCCGGGGTGGGTTGGTGTTGTAGAAGCTTTCCTTCTACTGTGGCTTATGATGGAGTCTGTAACTCAGCAGTTTAAATTCATGGCCATGTGCAACATCCTAAATGCCATGAATCAGCCTGTTCAGTGTAATGCCACCTGTGCTAGTTTTGTCAAATGCAGTAATAGCAGGAAGGTGGCAAGTATGGACTTCAGTGCTACCCTCTTTAATGATGGGATGCAGGGTAGAACAAAGTCCTGCATTTTATTTGCTCCTCTGCCCTTTTTTGCTTGAAGTAGGTGTGCCAGGTGCTCTCATGTGCTCCAGATCTCTTAAACCATTAGGATTTTAAAGAGTAAAAAAAAATATCCTATAAAATAACTGCCAGTGAGATGAGTGGGTAATATAAACTAATTAAAGGGGCTTCACAAGGAGCCTATCCCCTCCCCTCACTGTCTGAATGGGTGACTCCTTTCTTCTAACTGCTGTACCTTCCAGCACCTCGGTCTCCAGATCCCAAAGGAAACTCCTGTTTCCATTCTCTGATTCCTAGAAAAGTCTTCTGCTCTCCACTACCTCTCAGGTTTCGTTGTGGGTTGGCTCCCTGATGTAGGCATGTTTGTCATCCTCTTCTGTTCTCTCCTTGCCTGGTCTTCCCTGTGCTCCAGCAGCTTTCCGCAGCCTAAAAAGTGCACTTTGCCTGTGTCCCAAACAAGATGCACACCCTCTCCCTCTCCTTTGAGCTCCTTACTGAACTAGGTTATAGCAGCCAAAGTGAGGAAGATGGGGAGCTTTGCACACTGTTCTGCTTGAGGTGAAGAGGAAGGTATTGTCTGCAATATGTCTGCCAAACTAGAGAGAAATGTAAAGGTTACTTACACCTTTCTCCATCTTTTGAAGATAGTCCACAGTGGCATCTCCTGCAGTAGCATAGCTCTGACTTAGTTTCCTGAATTTGCTCTCAGATCTGTGTTATTTTATTAATAATACAGGAGGAGAGTGGCACTGACTGCATCAGTCAAAAGTTGGTACTATCCACTATGAATAATCCAGCACCAATATTCTTTCACAAGGCAAAGCGATTTTCTTTATGTGGTGGTAAAAAACACGTGGCAAAACAGGTACTTGTATCTTCCCCATACCCCCCAATAGAAACAAAATGTAGTACAAATTTTTAAAGCAATACTGTAAATCCTCAGTATCTGCCAAACTGCTGTGTTTGTTTTCAAGTTTACTTTAAATTGAAGATTGGTAGTTAGTTATGTAGCATAAAGGGAACAAATAAGACTGAATTATTCTAGGAGTTAACTAGTGATTTCTAGTGTCTAACTCAGAGAATTTCCAGCTGTCTTACCTCTTCTAAATACAAATTAAGTATAGTTGCATTAACATTTTCTTATGCTAACACAACAGAGTTTAAATTTTTGCCAGGAAAAACAGTAGTTTGTTGTCAAGAGTCATCAGCATATCAAAGTAAACAAACGAACCGCTTCTCTTCTGGGTGAGCTGTTTGCTCTTCAGGAGGTTTGGTTTTGCCTTCAGATTATCTCAAGAATCTTAATGAGAAAAGTGATCCATCTTTTCCCTATCAGACAAGATGGGACTGCCTGTAGTCCCTAAATCCTGAAAAAAGAACTTCTGTTTTTTCAAGATCACACTGACTGATCTCACTTGTACCTTGTAGTTTATACCCTTGGTTTAGACTTAGTTATCTACAGGTGAGCAGCCAGAACTCTATTCTGCAGTTGCTTGAGATATGTGGGCTTACTTTAAGTATCTGGCTGTCTCTCTCAAATGACTTTGTTATTTGTAATAAATACTTTATTGAAATATAGCTATATTTTGGTTGTTCATTACTGCTTGTTAAGGTACAAAATTAAGACTGCTATGCAGTAGTCAGTGAACTTAAAACCACTTAAAACTTTTACTATTTTTTTTTCCTACAGTTTGGAGAACTTTCTTAAAGTCGATGAAAATGATATGGTGCTGGGAGCCCATGTATGTGATTCTAGCTGGCTATGTAAATTCCCTAGTGAGACATGGTAATATGAAAGGAACACTTGAAATCCAGATGCAATGAAAATTTAAACAAACTGGGTTTATAGCATGCGATAGTTTAATCGCAATTTAAGCTTTAAAAATGTCATAGCATAATTCCTTTCAGAATGAGTACAAACACTTTCATGCACAAAAATTGCTTTCTTGCAACTTTTGCCTCTCCTGGGAAAGCTACCCTTTTTTGAATTTTCTGAACTTAATCATGTCACTTGATCACAGGCAAGTTCTCAGTGAAAGTTCAGAATACAAGAGCTTAGAAAAAAATCTGTAGGTGTATTTTAAAACTAAGTCTGTATTTTCTTTATGCTCTTTAAAAAATTCTATGAAAATATATATTTCATTAAAGAACAAAATTAGCAGCAAAACCAATTAAATGGTACATGCTTAGTAAACCCTATTTGCAGACTTAGGGAATGAAAAGCTACAAAATGTTGGATTTATAAACACCCATGCAGGATTAAATTCATCTGTCCTATCCATGTGATCCATTTTTAATAACCTCACAGTGTACAGGGAGCTCTGCCTCCTTCTGTACTTGTAAAGAAAGTACAAGGACCAGAACTTAATTTCTGAATTTGTCCTCTATCTGGAATATTCTGATTAATGCAGTTGACTCTGGAGTGCAAATTGTTTTGAGATGTAAAACAGTGTAATAATCCCAGTCTATATGTAGTTGTGAACACTTCCACTTTACATATACTACTACAGTTTGGTTTTGATATGAACAGTTAGGGTTGGATTTTGGAAAACATCAGTTGCAATGGCTCTGCCATTTCTGACCAACAGGCAAGGAGATAAATTACTGTACATGTTGGTTTGTCAGTGGGATTGTTGGCACATTTTCTAAGTGGATCTCTTTTTTTGGAGCAGCTGTAAATCCTCATAGCAAAGACATAAAATTTGGCCTTTGTATCTGGAATGTACAAAGTTATTTCTAGCAAATTCATTGAAATGTGGCCAGTGTGAGTCTTTTTAAAACTAACTTTTCATATGTTCTGTAGGAGCAAAATTAATCATTTCACATCCCTTAAGATTTGTGTCACTTTTTATGTTCTCATGAGCTTATTAGTGCCAACCAGAAGATGAATCTGTCGCCCTGTGGAGCCACTGAATATGCTATAGATGATAGCTGTTGGTTTGAAGGTAGACTTCTTTGTAACTCATGCAATGGCCAAGGCATAACTATCTTTTCTGTCTTCTTGTATTTCACGTGCTGGGCCCAGACACCACGGAAGAGTAAGCTAGTTTATTGAAAATTAGACGAGATTAAAATCAGTGAAGGCAGAGGGGAGGATTATGTGGGTATTCTTTAATGTAGATTTTCTGCAGGGAGATAGAATGAGTTCAACCATTGAAAGTGGTGCTGGGAGGTCACATCGAAAGCATATGACAGCACAGTGTAGGAAGAGCCTTTCCTGTTATGATACATGCTCAGAGCAAAAACTGGGGAATTTACTATGTGAACATGATAAGCTAAATCACTTCTACATTAACTTAATGAATATTAGAATATGTTTTAGTTTTGTAGAAGAACTAAATATCTGGGGAAAGTGTCACTGTTCATGCTCCCAACAGGCTCTTCAGTCTGGCAGCCCAAATTTAAGCTCCCGACCTGCACTTGGCTCTCCTGCTGTGCAGTGCTGCAATGGGGAAGAAAAGATAGGCTGAGAAAACAATCATCAAAGATTTACTGAGATCAGGGTGAGTCCTACACAATGAGAGGAGCTTTTAATATTTTAAAGGCTGCCATCCATCCCTACAGGCACCTAAGTATTACATCACCGTGTGTAGGACAGAGTGGCAGTAATCAATATATCTAATGTGCTGGGGGCCCAGGAAGGGACAAGTTAGCATTTCCCATGCAGAACAACTGGCTATAATTAAGTGAAATAAACAAGGCTTATCCTTAGGAAAAAAAAAAACCAACAAAAAAGTCATCAACTATTCGGAGCTGAAAACTAAGACTTCTTTCTCACATAGTACAATTGGGTTTGTTGAGGCTTAGAATTTCTTCACCAGTCAAAACTGTACATTTTTTGCAAAGAAAGCAACGTGGTCTGTAGCTTGAACACCATAATAATGATGACTGAGTGGTAAGGAAACAATGTAATGTATGTGATTTTTATTTCTGAACAGCCAAAGTGTGAAAAGCAGGAGCCACAACTGATAATTTTGAGGCTCACTTGACAGTTAATACAGGTATGGTCTTTCACTGCTACTTCCTGACTGCTCTCAAATCCTGTCCCTGCAGGACCCAGCCTCCTCTCCCAGAGCGCGCTCCAGCTCAATTCCAAACCTGAAGGGTCCTTCCAGTACTCAGCCAGCTACCACAGCAACCAGACCCTTGCTCTGGGCGAAACAGCAGCCGCCCAGCTCCCAGCTCGCAGCAGCCAGGCCAGAGGTGCCATCCAGAGCTACAGCCAGGTATGTGTCCTGAGCAGCCCAGGTGTTTTGCACCTGAAATCATGTGGGGTAGCTCCCAGGAAGCAGAGCTGTCCGGTGCCCACCAGCACGTGAATGTGGGTCTTTACTTTCTGTCTTGTTCAGTGCATCTGTGACTGTGCTGATTAGGAGTCCTGACTAAGGTCTAAGCCCTCCCTGCATTGTTATCAGGATATTACTGAAAGCAGTAAGTGCCAGCAAACAGAAACAAAGCCAGCCTGACGCCAGATGTGAAGCCTGCTTGGGATACCAAACATTGCCTGGTACCATGGCCTGCTCCCAAGTGTGAGAATTTTTTCCCTTTTTTTCCCCCCATATTGTAAGACAAGCGCTTATTAGACAGTGACCTGTACATTTCAAACATTTAGAAAGATTGTTTCAGATACTCATGAAAACGTTAAAAATCTCTTCCTGTCAAAAGGATCCCTCATGGCTCTGACACATAACCCCTTCACCTTATGTGCTTTTCACCACGACATCACAGCCTCTCACTGAGAAATTAAGCTTCAGTTTAGATAAAAGTTTCTAGAACTGTTCGTGCTTCTGTACATAAACAAAGTCTAGCTGGGTTTCACTGGTCAGCTCAGGTTATTTTCTCTGTTTAGGTGTTAACTGCCCCAGCAAAGCAGACCATCTCAGTGTGACACTGGGACACTTTATAATTCAGGATTCTGTAGAAGTTGAGTAGTGTTTGAATTTCAAAGCCTTAAATTGCTAAGAGATTTCAAGTATTACATAGTCATTGCACAGCTTGTGGGATACCAAGAGGCATACAATATTCTATTCTCTCAGTTGGCTCAGAAAAACTCCCTATCTTCTAAGACTGAAAAATGAAATAAAGCACAGTTACATTTCATTTCAAATCAGGTAGGTACTTTTTTTCTTCTATAAAGGGTTTTAAATTAGCCTGCATAGTGGTAAGGCCTCAGGGTTTTTCTGTGTTTACCAAAGAAGACCTCCCTAATGTTCTTTGGGATTGAAGCCAGCAGGAGAGCAGGACTCCAGCTAGAAAGAAAAAGGAGGCTATAATATCCAGTTGTAGCCTGGGCAGATGTCATCACGAGTTGTGCTTTGTGAAAAGCATCATTCCCTAGGGGTTAGCCTGAAAGGGTGTGATGCATTCTTCAAGTACAGAAGAATAGAAAAAGTGAGAGAATGGAAAAGGAACAGCTTACAAGAGCAACAGAAACTAAAACAATCAAGACAGGAGAGTAGAAGGAGAAAGAATCTAAAAAAAAAAAAAAAAAAGGGGATGTGGAAATGTACAACTGTCTAGGGGTTAGAAGCAGTGAAATACTTAATATAAATTTTGTCATATGCATTGATAAAAAAGTATGACCTTATGAAGAGGGGAAAAAATTAATTATCTAGGTTTCTTTCATTTGAATTACACTGAACAGCCATTGCTTTGATCTAAAAAGCTCTCATGAACCACCCACTTCACAGAGAACTGGTTATCTTCAGAAAGGTAACTAGAAACTAGAAAGGTAACTAGAAACTAGAAAGGTAACTAGAAACTAGAAAGGTAACTAGAAACTAGAAAGGTAACTAGAAACTAGAAAGGTAACTAGAAACTAGAAAGGTAACTAGAAACTAGAAAGATAGAAAGGCAACCTTTCCTAGTTTTTTCCTTGGTATGAGGGGGCAGAAAATAGGGTTCTCTTTCTTATGGCTCCTCCAGATTGTATGGTAGATGTTCCTGCAGGAAAAAACCACAGAACATAATAATTTTCACAACATCATCTTGCAGTGGATGCTTGACAACTTCAGGTCAATTAAAATATTGAAAAATATTAACAAAATGCCATATAAAGTATGAATTAATAACATAAAAACCATACAAAGGACCTTTTCAAGGAGGTAAATGAGGAAGAGTCAAAAGTTAAAATTAAAAAGTTCTGAATATGACCATGGTTAGAAGCAGTGAAATACTTAATATAAATTTTGTCATATGCATTGATAAAAAAGTATGACCTTATGAAGAGGGGAAAAAATTAATTATCTAGGTTTCTTTCATTTGAATTACACTGAACAGCCATTGCTTTGATCTAAAAAGCTCTCATGAACCACCCACTTCACAGAGAACTGGTTATCTTCAGAAAGGTAACTAGAAACTAGAAAGGTAACTAGAAACTAGAAAGATAGAAAGGCAACCTTTCCTAGTTTTTTCCTTGGTATGAGGGGGCAGAAAATAGGGTTCTCTTTCTTATGGCTCCTCCAGATTGTATGGTAGATGTTCCTGCAGGAAAAAACCACAGAACATCATAATTTTCACAACATCATCTTGCAGTGGATGCTTGACAACTTCAGGTCAATTAAAATATTGAAAAATATTAACAAAATGCCATATAAAGTATGAATTAATAACATAAAAACCATACAAAGGACCTTTTCAAGGAGGTAAATGAGGAAGAGTCAAAAGTTAAAATTAAAAAGTTCTGAATATGACCATTGCTGATCCCACAATTAAGGAGAAAATAGTCAATCCTTGGAATTGCTTGCTATCCCTATTATAATTAAACTAAGCCTCTGGAGTCAAAACTGCTCAGATTGCAGTAATTTCCTTTGGTATTTGTGTGCAAGGAATATAGCTGTCTCTGAACATGAATGATAGCCCAAATGCTTGGAAAAAATATGTAAATAGTCCCAAGGCCAGCTGTGACAGCAAGAACAATTTCTGAAAATGCAATTGTCTAAAAAAGATAAACTAATTAGTCTTGGGATTTCCTGTATAGTGCTGCAAAGTGCAATCTAAAGTTTTTGTCAATTTGAAGGACTTCATTATAGATTGTAGAGTTCTTCCACTGCTTTGAGTACTTTAGAACATGAAATTTTTATCTTTTAAATGCTGCTGGAATAGGATTTCTTAGCAACACCCGCTTCTCTGGCAGGGAATTACGCTGTTTCCCCACTGAAAACAGCTTATCAAGCTTGGTGTTGAGATCCTGTATTAATTGACTCACATTATTTGTGAAGTGTTAGCGGTTCTTACTAAAAAAGTAGCAGATTTTGCAGATGAGTTGCTTAAAGGTGAATCCTGTATTTGGACAATGTAGTTTGTTAACAATTTATTGATTGGATTTACTGCCATCTTGAAAATGGCCAGCTTACAATGTAGATATTGTAAGAATATAAAGCATAGCACATACAACAAATAGTGGTTTTCCACAATTTCTTCCATGCATTTGCAAGAGAAAAGGAAAGGAAGGGGAAGTATTTTACATTTCTAGATGAGAACTTTTTTAGCTTCTGGTGATGCTGTGGTCTTTTCAGAGATGGAAAACAAAGGTAATTAAAAGAATAAAAAGTCTTGAAAAATAGTTTGTTAACTTTCTAATTTGTATCCTTTTTCCTATAAACAAGTAATAAGTGTGTCATTCATCACACCACTACACATCACTCACCATATTTAGAACTTGCAAATTGTGTACAAGGATGGGTTCAGTTGTGAAGCAAAAACTGTATACTGGCTTTTTTCAAGTTGGAATAATGGCTCTTCCTGCCCTCAGTCATCTGTGTCACAAGGTGACAGGCTGCTCAATAATCTACGAAGACAAAATCTAAAAGACTGCACTTCTGGTAGGATGTAGCAGATGATTATGTACTTAAAACTGGATTCCACATATAAACATGAGAATTTTTCTGTCATTAAAGGAGGCAGATGAAATCTGAAGACATTACAGAGAACAGTTCACTAGGAGATCTTATGATAGTGAAGAACTTATCTGCATAATGCTGGTTTGATCCTGCAGTAGGTAATGATTGTAGCTTTCATTGCTGACTTAAAACCAGAGACTGGGCATCTCTAGACACTGACAGAATCTCACACAATTCTCTTTGTGGATGTAGACAGCTACGATGGTATTACTTACCTTCATCAATACATACAGCCTTTGAGATTAAGATCATTTAGGCTGACAAGTTTTCCTAATGGTGTTGGGGTGTATTTTGCAAACACAGTATAGCGATGACCTCATGCTGGCTATGACCTTTGTGATAAAATCTGGATAAACAGATGGAAAAGGCACATTTGAGGCATCCAGAAGTATAATCTGACATCTCTTATCATATAAGTGCATCTGAACATAGGTAGCACCTTCCTAGTTAGGTCAGGAACTTGTAAATGACAGCAAAGTCCTGCAGGAGAAAGACCATTCCACAGGTGCTGCCCAAGGACTGAAGTCTGTATCCCAAAGACTAGGAAATGTTAAGCATTTTCCATACCTTCTTCTGCTCTTTGTAGAAGAGTGTTGGTGGAGGCCTTGGACCAGAGCAGAGTGATACCTCAAGTGAAGCCCTATGGAAGGTTCTTTTAACAGAAAAAAGCTGTCAACAGACCTGCAAGTCCTGCAGTCGCTGAAAGAGCACAGAGACAGTCACCTAGACTATGAAACAGAGCTGGACCCTTAAAAGACCTGGAGGGATGTCTTCACACAGCTTGAGCATTCAATTGGAAAATCCTCCCTAGAATCAAGAGAAGGTGTCTTCTCATGGTCAGCTGCATATGGCTATGTTCATATTCATAAGATATGACCTTGTTTGAGATTTTAGAGGCAAAGCAATCCCTGAAAGTTCCAGAGAGCAAAACAAGCTTAAAACTGGTGTTAGCATTTAATGCTAAACTAAAAATGCTTGTGGATACAAGTTCATCCAGGCCTAAGATGGGCATGCAGACTTCCTCAAAATGTAACGTAAGTTCCCAGTTATCTTCTCTTAGCTGTCAGAGAAGTATACAGGACACTGAGTGCAAATTGTTATTTCTTAAGGGTAACTGGTAACATGATTCAAATTTTCCAGCATTTTTCTGGAAATGGTATCATTATCTCATTCCCAAGAAATTCCTATGAAACCTTTTCTGTTCTAAGATTCAGGCGGTTGCATTGTCAGGAGCTCTTAGTTCCTTAGCACCTGTGAATTATGAAGCAGAGATGCACAAAATCTGCTAGGTTTTGATTTTGTGTTTTGGCACACCTAAGAAGAAAATAGTTTGAGAGGTTTTTAGATGATATATCAAACAGATCTGCTGTGCCTGCTAGCATCTTCATAATGGTCATCTTGTTCTCTGAGACTTTCACTATTCAGCTTTTGCTGTCTTATGCACTGCTCTTCCCTCTGGGAGCAACAGCGGAGAATCAACATGCTGATGTTTCATTAATTAGCAGCTGACCCCAAAGTTTTACTCAAGCTGCTTAGCCATCTAGGATTTTTTAATTCTTTTCCCATGAAAAATTTTCAGCAGAATAAAGAATCCAGCACAGTTAATTACCACCCTCAATTCCACTTCATACAGTAGAAATCTTGATTGTAGTCTTTAATTTAATCTTTATCAGTTAAAGTTGTGATTTAATTTTTTTTAAATTGGAATTGTAAAAAAAACCCACAAGAACAAACAACAAAAAAAACCAAAATGCTCATGTCCTGAAATTTAGTACATTAAATGCCTGAATAATGGCAGACAAACAGCAGTTAGACTGTTCTCTAGTCTACTATAACCTAACTGGACACACCTGGCAATTTTCTGTATAGAGCTCTGCAGATCTTGGGTTTTTTTAGAATGATCTTTCTAGTAAGATTAAATAAGATTTTTTTTTTCATAGCTGTGTTAATGTTCTCATGTTTTAACACATTTCTGCAGTTCAAAAGGATGTATCATAATCCATATATTGAATTCAAATAAGCAAATCAGAATCCTTTTCTTTGGGGGTACCAGAAGAATTAAATCTATGAGTCTTACAAAGAAAGTACTTGCTTTTTGTTCACATCTATGGAATAGATTGATGCAGGAGGATATAACAAATGGGAAGCAAATTTACTTTCAGTTTATTAGTTTAAATACAGTTTCATTATCAAGTTGATGACAATAGTGGATAAATGGAAAAATAAGGGGAAAATACTACAGTATTTCATTCTTCCATATGAAGTATAATGTCACATTGCAGGATGAACAATGACATGTTTCTACAGCTGTCTTAAACAACAGGCAGGGAGGAACTAGAAACATATTTTGCCTCTGAAAACATAAATGGAGAATGTGACTGTATACTTGGCCCTTTGAAAAAACATTATAACCTCACAGCAAATTTAAGACAGGTCTGAGATTAGTCACATCCTAGAAAATACTGCATGCTAATGTTTTCATTGCAATCTGTTCATCCAAAAGTTCTCTCCTTCACACAGAGCAAATGCTTAGCTTTTTAGGAAGCTGCATTTTTAATGAAGAGTTTAACTCTTGTGTCCCACCACTACACCTCCTACCCTGTAACAGGGAACTGTGAAGTGGGATTTTGTTGTTATTGTTGTTTTTGAATTAGTATTTGCAGAACGCCTGCAGCTTTATAGAGATTTATTAGGAATATGGGATGATATTGGCTTACTGGAAATTAATTACTCTAAATCCTTGACACAGCAAGCCATGTAGAAGTAGACTAGAAAATTTGTATACATGATGAGAGTGCTTGCTTAAAATCCTGACAATTTCATGATCAGTGACAAACTAAGTTACTAATGCTTTAGCTGTGTGCTGCAGAAGACGCTGGTAACACTGCAGAAGACTGTATTTTGGAACCATGTTAAGTATTACAAAATACCTTTCCAAAAATAACATTCCAAAAAGTAAAACTGATTAACAAATATCAGTTGATATCATAGGTGGTTCAAATTACCTGCCATCATGTTCAAAACTTGCTCTGTCCATGTTGTCTTAAATCTTGCCAGCATGTTTGTGTTTTATAAAAGTTGCCACCATACAGTTTAAACCTGGACAATGAAAACTGTACTCCTGTCAAAGACATCATTGGACAGTCAGTTGCAGATTAGCCCTTCTTTCCAGTTTAAAGCAGAGATGGTAAGTAGCTCAGCATGAAAGTAGCTTTGAAAAATTAATTGATGTTCCCAGAGTTTGCCTTCCTGGTTTTTGTTAGGAGTCTTTCAAATGAGCAACTTGATCTCTTTGGCCATTTATGAAAATTTCAAGACTCCTACTTGACGCTGTGTTGTTTGCAATGCATGGCCACAAACAACAGGCAAGCTTGTTGGACCTGTAATCCCCTCGTCCACCTGAGACTTGCCATACCAGCTAGAGGGAACAGTTTACATAACATTTATCTATAAGACTGTTGCTCTTTCAGGCACAAGGCCTCCTGAAGCCAGTGAGGTTTGGGTCCAGCAGTGCTCCCTTGAGGTGCCCGAATTCTGTCAGTGCTGGTAGATTCCATGCTACTGACAGCTGGGAGCAAAGCACCAGGAGCCGCTCCTCCCAATCCTTGCTTCTTGTCTATGTCTAGAAAAAGACATATTCATTACTCAGATGCAAAGCGTTTGAGGGGCAAGGCTCCCAAAAAACAAAGGACAGAAAAATTTCCAGTGGGCTTACATAAGAAGAAGTACACATTTCTGGCTCTTCGAACCTCATTTATTTTTTGCTCCTATTAGTTTAGTTTTATCTTGTCCTTAATATCTGTCCAGATTCTTTATTGGGTATTCTTATGAAAATTAGTCAAGTTTTGATTAGGACAAGGGGTAATGGTTTCAAAGTGACAGAGGGTCGATTTAGATTAGATATTAGGAAGAAATCTTCTTCTGTGAGGATGATGAGACCCTGGAACAGGTTTCCCAGGGAATGCTCCCTCCCTGGAAGAGAAGGTTCAAGCCCAGGTTGGATGGGGCTCTGAGCAACCTGGTCTAGAGGGAGGTGCCCCTGCCTGTGGCAAGGGGGTTGGAACTAGATGATCATTAAGGTCCTTCCAACCCAAACCGCACTGTGACTCAATGATTCATACCAGGAGCATAGTGCTTTTGTTTGCTTGGGGGTTTTTTGTGTGTTTTGTTTTGTTGTGTTTTTTTTTTCCTATAGGATGATGCTAAAAAAACTGATTTCTATTTAAAAGTGGAGCAATGTTGCCGTTGGCATTCACCACACCTCTTTGAATTGAGTCACAAAATTCATCATTCACCTTTTAAAGGCTTTTCTAGCTAAGGAAACCCGTGGCCAAGAGGTGTGTGTGTTTGGGCGAAGCACTGGTCAGACTGAATCCCAGCTGCACTGGGGTCAACTTCCCAACATCTGGAGCACTTTCTGAGGTTCCGAGTAAATCCCTTCATAACCAGAAAGGAAAAAAATAGGCACGTGAAACAAGAGTGCATCTCCCAAGAGAGCGCTGAGCTCTCTCTCACTGAAGGGTGCAGTTATTAGTGGATTTTAATGTTACCGGATTCACAGATGATCTGTTGAGCCCAAGAGCCCCTATGAAAAAGGGGAAGCCGCCTGGGAGTTAGGGCGAGTTCCATCCATCCTTTGCTGCTCCAGAAGCGGCTCAGGCACACAACTGAAATTTGTAATCGCATCTACCGAGGATTTTCGCTCGCTGCCCCCCTCCAACCTCCCCCAGCCACTGCGCTGACGAGAACTGGGCGCTGCCGGCCGCGGCGGGGCAGGGCGGGGCGCGGCTTCCCGGTGAAGATGCTCTGCTGGATGCGGC
>NW_009953864.1:384031-385665 GCF_000747805.2 Chaetura pelagica
GGGCGCCCGGCCCCCCGCTCGCCGTCTGGGCGGGGAGCGTGTTACTATGGCGAGTCCCTTCTTTGTCGCGCCCCAAACCGGTGAGCCTTTGGCAGGGAATCGCTCTTCCTCGGGTTTGCGAGCTGGTCTGAGGTGTTTGACAAGTTTGGGGTGACTTAGCAGGAACTCCCGGCGCAGCGCCTTGTGCCGAGTAAGAGGTGCCTGTTGTTTGGCTCCCAGTGCTCCTGAGGGAGGAGGCTGTTACAGCTGATTTAATGCCTCCGTAACCGCAGATTTGAACAGATCCTAGAAGGGAGATACTGGTGCACTGTTCCCTAAATCATCTCTCTGCTAAACTGAGCATCCTTCAGGGGTGGGTTTTTTGTGTTCTCAAAATTTCCAGTTTCATTGCTATAGTAACAGCTGCTATGCTCATATGTTCTCTTGTGTGACATAAATAGATTTGAAGATAAATAGGATACATAAAGCGGCTTGGCTGCCCTTATCAGGCAGGTACACAAGTTTCTTACTGGAGTTAAAAACCTCACCCCCCATTCTCTTCTCACCCATCTCCTCCCTTCCCCCCTCCCCCAGCGGTTGGCATTCCAGTGTATGGTGTCTCAACATACAGATTAAACTAATTTATAATAAAATGTAGCATTAGTTTTATCTCCTTGTAATAACTTTTCTGTTTTTCTTTTTTTCCCTTTTTAAAGAGTTTTGTTTATGTAATACTTCATTTGAACTTCAGAATGTGTAAAGAGATATGATCACTAGATGCCAAAATTGAGATCTTGGGACAGTTCTATCAATCCTGTGGTCAAATACTCAGTGTCAGATTACAAAGTGGTTTGTTTAGCAATTATATTGATGTAACTTCTTCCCAGTGTATTCCAACACATTGTTGGCTACAGGTATTAAATATGGACTCTCTCAAGTGGCAATGTAGAATTGCCACAGATGTTGTGTTTTAGGGAGTTAAGTCTAAATAGGCATGGAAGAAACTGTCAGCTTCAAAGGGACAGATGACAGTTCAGTTTAATACTTACATATCTGTGGGTCCGAGCTACCAGTATTTCCCCGATTTTTCTTTGCCTTTGTTCTAGGATATAAGTCTTTGCTTAAGGAAGTTTCTAACAGGCACAATCCACATTTCTGTTTAGGTACTTTTAGCATGGGAAATTGTTTTGTACTGGGGTTTTCGTTTTGGTTTTTGAAGAAAGCATCTTTTGTAGCTTTACAGCACTAAATCTGTGATGCTAGCTTAGTCAAAACTTGTTCTGGAGGGCTTAAGGCATAATGGCTCTCAAGTGCTACAATGTTCGAGAAACTGTTCATCCCCTGCTAGTCTGAAGTTGGATTTTGACTTGTGGCCTTTTGGCCAATAGTGGTTATACAGGCATTCCTAGTGGGGCTTTCGACTTAGATTTGAATAAAAGTGGGCATTTGTTTTCTCAGATTGCTTTTAAATAAAAGCTTCTGATAAGTCATCTTCTGCATCTTGGTTAACATAGGTGCTTCTCTTCCTGCCTCTTTTTAGGACCCACTGTGAGGAGTTGCTTGTCACTGATTTACAGCTCCAGTAAAAGAAAAGCCTATAGATTAATGCATTTAGGAAACTGATGGTGTATATTCATGGGGGGAGGGGGGGCGGG
>NW_009953864.1:386689-393452 GCF_000747805.2 Chaetura pelagica
GAGGGGGGGCGGGGGGAGGGGGGGAAGGAAAGCAGGGTAGTGGTCAATCATTTGAACTTGCTATTAAGTTGTAAAAATTGGTAAGGCAGTGCTAACTTTTACAAGTATTGCACTGCTCAGAACAAAGATAACGAGCTTCTGATTTACTGTGTCTCATAGGGTTTTGTTTTAAAGTCTGCTAAAAATCTCAGTGTCTCGATAACAAACGGAAAAATGTGTTAACTTCAGTGAGTATTAGCTGACAGATATGCAGAGATAACTTTGCTACTTAAAATAAATCAAAGTGGTAGCAACAGTATGTTAATAAGTACCTTTATTTTTTTCCCCACAGTGATGACATGCCTTTCAAGTAGTCCTTGAAATGAGCTCTACCACGTGACCCATTATTTTGCAAAAGTTTGCCATTGTGAGCTCCCACCCCTTCTTTTCCATTACCATTCTGCAGCATGTTCCTCATGGCCTCCCCACAGTCCCGAAGTTACACATTTGCTAGCAGTGTTAAGTGCCTGACTAATCTAGTCTTTCACTGGATTCACTGAATTCAATGGACTACTTAAAATTAACGTATGCATTAGAGTTAGCCAGGTTCAGATGTTACAGTTACTACTAAAGGAGTCAGCTACCTTTTTTTTTTTTTCCCTGTCTGCATTTTTGCTCAGAACAGGTTTGGTGTTTGAGCTGAAAGTATATTGTTCAGGAGTGGTCTAGTCACAGTGTTACAAATAAAACCTATTGAGAAGGAGAGCAAGCAATTGTATGTTAAAAATTTAATGTTGAATAAATTAGATTTTTATTTTGTGTTCACTACATCCGAGTATGTGCTTTTTTTCTTTGAGAGAAGAGGAGGAGGACGGGACAGTAGTTGTCACATCGCACTAATTGATCGTTTGCCTGCTGTGATTAATGTGAAGTTGCATTGGTATCTATGTGTCATCACAAGGATGATACTCAAAATAATCTTGTTTGTATCTCCAAGAAGAAGAAAAATAATTATTTGTATTAATTAGCAGGAATATAAATGATTTTATAATTATTTGTATTAATTAGCAGGAATACAATTTTTTTGCATGATACTCAACATTTATGCTGGAGCTGTCTAACTCATGAATGCTACTGGGTCTCAGTATGCTAAACAAACCAAGTGATACCCTTACCAGGGCTAGATGTTTAAAAGAAGACAACCTTCAGATATGATCCTTTATTTATTTTTTTTTTTAATTGTAATTGAAGATGTACAATACAAACATAGCTGGCCCCAAACTGAATCTGTGCAAGACTTAATTGAATAGGTGGCATTACTTATATTAATTTCCTACAAACTTGATTATGAAACAACTTGAAATTATAAAAATGGCAATTTCTAGACTGCCTCCTGAATTTAAAATAAGACGTGCAACAGCATGCAATGACTCAGTTTTAACCAAGTAACCTTAGAAACGTCTTCAAAAATGGGTTTTAGTGAAGTTATACTGGAGCTGTTTACCATTGCCAAGTGTGTGCATGTAAGGGTATGTGTGTATGTGTGTATATAGTCATTCTTATGAGTGTACATTTGTCATGTTTATTCTTAGTCTAGCTGTTTCATTGCTGTAATCTGCAATTACAGTTTTGGAAGAAGTTTTCTGATCTGTGATGCTCCAAAGCATACTTGACTGTCTGTTCACGCAGCTATCTGAATCCCAAAAGCAGTTTGTAAATACCTTCTTGCAGTTACCATGCCTGGACTGAACTGCTGAGTGCTGGGAGCCACATTTGCCAACAGGAGCCCTTTTTTCATGGAAGAAGGAGTGTGTAGGAGAGCAGATAGCAAAAACATAGGAAAACCCTTTTAGGAGGCAGGTCATTGCACCGATGCCCACTCCTTATGGTCCTCTGGAGCATCTTGTGCTGGCCAGAATCAGACAGAGAGTGTGCTAAAGGAGGAGTGAGTTTGCTTAGGGGTCAAGTGAGAGGGGGCTGTGAAATGGTGCTGTTCAAGTAGTTTGTGCCTCAGGTTATGTGACAGAGGAGCAGCCTGGGTATTGCAGAGCCACTCCTGCCTCTTCATCCAGGCTTAGGGGGAAAGACTAAAGATACATAAGGCAGTGATTGGTAGTGTTATGCATTGCTTTATTACAAAAGCATAAAAAGGAAAATAAATGTTTGGAGACTGCCTCATGCTCAGTCAGCAGTACTGAAAGGGCAAGTTTAAGAAATGGGTGTCGGTGCGAATCACCGTGTAATATTATGTGGAAAGAGTCCGGTTACTCTTTGTGTAGTGGTGACGTGTTCCACTGAAACAGGAGCTGCAGCATCCCGGAGGTAGACCTGGTGCCACTGCTGAAAACTTTAGTGTTCAGCCTCATCTTTGAAAACAGAATCTTCTTTCAGGTCCCTCTGAAATAAAATATAAAGAAATCTGGTCTCTCTGAGGTAGGACTCTTTGTTTGCATATGTGATCTTAATACTAAAATAACACTGCTTTATAAAACTGTGGCATGGGTCAATACCTCAAAAACGCTTTATGTTCTTCACTGAGCAAAGAGTCCTAAGTTTATCAGGGTCTTAACTAGTTCGTTCTGCCCCTTCATCTGTTTTGTCTTGCTCTTCTCCCCCTTTGGTGGGAATCTTCCTTTGCCCTTTGTGCTTCTGTAGGCTTTTGGTTGCATATGATGTGCTGAACCCTTGTTTTCTGTTGAGATTTATGGCAGGACTGCCATTTGATGGTGAGTGTAGACATGTTTTAGCATGTTGGTGGGTATATGGGCACAGAAGAGATCAGGTTATGCGACTGAGTATGGGATAAATAATACAAATTGCCACTAGCATGGATTTGGATTTCCTTTCAACTGCAGGAAATTATTGGATCTTCTATATATAACTGGTTCATTACCACCTTTACAAAAAATTATCTGGTTAAGTGTTAACATTTTCCATTAAATCACACTGTGCTATGTTTTTGTGCTGGAACAGTGTTTTATACTTGTGAGCATATATGCATCCTTCCCCTTCTTTCATACCACTGGGGGGGATGATGCAGAAATAGCTCTTTTAGCAGAGTTTATATTCATATTAGTGTTAGTGCTAACTCACATTAATACTCGCTTTTGGGGGGGATTTAAACTGTGCTCAAGTAAATTTTTTATTATTTTTTCTTAAGGCTACATCAAACCCAAATTCCCACCAGTTCAGACAAGACTTGACCACAGGCATCACTATTCAGCTTTTGAGCAGGGCATTACAGATAAGGAAGGTACTAGCAAAATGTTAATCCAAAGCCAAAGTGTATTAAATTACCTCAAAATTAAAAGTTCTCTGTGCCTTAATATTGCCACCTGAAACACAGGGCTGAGCTATAAAACAGTCTAGGTGTGAAGTGCAGTTATACGTCTTCAGCCAGGTAAGGAAGGAAAATCTTTGGATTGTGAGACTTGGACTGTAAATATGATTGATAATAGCAAGTAGGACACTCAGTTGTTGTAACTGTTTTTCAGAAACTGACTTGTTACAGCCTTGACAAGTGGTCTGTGTGCTGGGTGGGGAACTGGCTGACAGACCGTACCCAGAGGGTGATAGTAAATAGTTCCTCCTCAAACTGGCAACTGGTCACAAGTGGGGTCACCCAGGGCTTGATATTGGGCCCAATGCTGTGTAACATCTTCATAAGTGACCTGGATGTTGAGATCAAGAGCACCCTGATGAAGTTTGCTGATGACACCAAGATGAGTGGAGAGGTTGACACACCAGGAGTGAGAGCCACCCTCCAGGTTGACCTGGACAGTCTGGAAGAGTAGGCTAGCAGGAACCTTATGAAGTTTGTTTGGTTTTTTTCTGTTAGCTAGACAATTCCTTTATCTGCCAGTCAAAGCCTTTATACATGAGAACCGTGCTTATAGCAGGGAGGCTGGAACCTAGTGATCTTTAAGGTCTCTTCCAACCTTAACCAGTGTGTGATTCTACGACTGTTAGTGTCCTTTTTTTATGAAACAGACAGTGCGGTTCTAGGATTTTTTGTCTCCTACTTTTTGTTTGTTTTGAGAGTCTTTCCTTCCAACAAGAAAATAAAAGATTTTGAGGCATCCAGTAGTATTTCAGATATTAATCAGAGACTTAGAATTTGGTATCTTTCTGACACTAATTTTCTTCTTTCCACATTGTAACACGGAAGTTCTAAGTGCTGATGTTGGTCTTGGAGCTGATAGAAATACACAACTCAACGTTCGCTTTGCTTTGCTTTTCTGCTAGTTCTACTTCCACTTATTCCTTCAGCGATAATTATGTTATTAAGTGTTACAACTGACATATTTACAATACTGCTTAATTCAAACTTGGACAAGATATCCAAAATGGACAGTTTACAGCAATAAAGCAGGAGTAAGATGGATGTCTTTGAAATATCTTCTTATTGCCATGATTTTTGTTCCTGCATCTTTCAAATCTAGCTTACATGAAACTAATATGCTCATAGGAGAGGGATAGTTGGTAAGAGCCAAATACATGGATATATCTTTGAGCTAATGTACTTGAGCTTTGACCTTCTATGTGAGCAAACACTACAAGTGTGTCTAAAGTTGCATCCTGTTCTCATACCGGGCATTACCTTTCCCATTGCCTCTTGTTCTTCATATGGGAAGTTATTTGACTGATCTTCCCAATGGTCTTTCACAGGGATGAAAAATCAAGTAATAGTGCAAAATAACAAGCTCTCAGGCAAAGCAGACTTGTCTGCAGCATTGCTGAAAATAGATTCAAGTGGTATGAAGCTGTTAGTATTTTAATAGAGTGACTGTGGGAAACTGAGTGGCAGTGGCTGTTTCTGAGCTATTAGGTGAATGTTTCTAGTCAGTACTGCAACCTTTTCTGAGGTTTTTAACCACACAAACTACCACGCAGTTTCTGGCCTCTGGTCTTTAGCAGTGTAGCTAGAGGGCTAAGATTCAAATGCAAGCTGCTGGGATTTCTTAAGCATCAGAGGAGAGTGTAAAAAGTCTGTGCTGAAAATAAGCATAAGAAAAAGTTGAACTTAGCAAAAAGCTAACAGAGAAGAGTCAGTGTCTATAGCAGAAGGATGGTTAATCTGAGAAGCTGGAATTCTTGTGTCTGCTTGTTTGGGTTTTTTTGGCTACTGAAATCCAACAAGACACACGAAGTCAAAGAGCAGTGTTATGGGAACCTAGCTTTGTGGAGTTTTGTTTAGAGCAATAGAATTACGTCAGCTAGTGTTGGCACTCCAGTTGTATCTTGTTTATGTTGATTTGTATTTTTTTTAGTGTGTGAGATTACAGGAGGAGGCTGGGGCCTCATGATCAGTATGTACAAACTTTTGGGCACTGAAGGCATGCTAGGGAGGCTGAGTCTTGTCTCTATTGCCACCCCTTTTGTACTCTGGTCTCAACGGTGTCCTTATGTATGTGTCGTCCTCTTCAGTTGTCAGGAGCCTGATTCTGGGTCCTCACAAACCTCTTTGGCCTTGAACTCACTTGTTCAGAACAGAAAGGAGTGCTATTGTGTGGAAGAGGGAGTATTGGGCAAGGAAAAGGTCCCCTTTAACTCAAATTTCAGATAGGTGGACTCTTGTGGCATCAGTGAAAACATTTGCTTGTGCTTTATGATGTAAATAGGGATGACTGTGTTTATCTCACTTGTGCACTGAGCCAAGGAAGTGCATATGGAAGCTGTAGCTTCTTCGCTGTCTGAAATGCTATTGCAAGGCCTTATCTAATAGCCTGGAAATGTTTGTTACCAAGTCTCAATAAATAGTGTCAGAAATCTCTAATCTCTTGTGCTTTTCAGGTATTGAAGTTAAATGAGAACTAGCCCTTCATTTTTGTTGTAGTGGGAGACTTCATCCTTTCTAGTTGCTGTGGCACACAAACTGTTTGGAGTAGGCAGAATAGCTGAGATCTTGAAAGTCAGTATGCAGCTCATTTACTCATGAATTCGCATGGAAGTATTCATTTGTTTGGATATTTAATAGCTTTTTTGCTTATTATGTGCACAGAACAGCTTTAAAGTAGCATGGGTGGCTGTGATCCAAAGTAAAGTGATTGACTGTAATGAACATGTAAAATGGGGAGGTGAGGAAAACTCCCTTTTTTAAGGCTAAAACTTGGGTGGGGAGGTGCCCATGTTGAGACGTGAAATAAATCAGTGGTGGCTGCCAGAAACTGCATTGGACCAAATTCTTTCTCTGAGGAGTTGTGGGAGATAAATGAAGTAATTTTTCTGTAATTGTAAGGTCGTATTTGAAAATAAACCTAGATATGGACCCAAAACAGACAGAATACTATTATTTTTTTTTTAATAAAATGGTATTGTGGAGGGCAGAGAGAGATTGTTTGATGATAATGAATTCATAGAACTGTATATTATTGTAAGTGGGTAGAAGCAAAAGTCAGAATTTAATATGCTGAAATGAGAAGGACCAAGTGATGACTAATCTTACAATTATAAGGCATGGCATATGAAGCTGCCAGTTGGATGACATAGATTTTTAATAAGTACATCAAGTTGCCGCTTATAGCCTGTTAAGTGAAGAACGGAAAAGTGCCACATTAGTTTGAGTACAAGTGGTCTTAAGTCTAAGGCAACCCCCACTTTTTTTTAGGAAACTTTTGCATATGTTTTTCTCTATTTATCTCTTCCATAGTGTATGTCTCTTTCTTGCCTTGGAGTCCCCCCCCAGGTATGAACCATTTCTTTTATCAGGTAGCCAGCTGTGCTGCTCTCAGGCACTAAAACCTTTTAATCAGAGAACTGAAGTTCTCCCTGGGTTGAAAGAGTG
>NW_009953864.1:393661-405672 GCF_000747805.2 Chaetura pelagica
AGAGATGCAGTTGTGTTTATGCTTGCTCACCAAAAGGTGCCATAAGCTCTTCAAAGATACTTGTCAAAATCCTGGGAGTGTGATCTGCGAAGGAGGGTGAGTTGGACTCTTTCAAATATTTGGCAGGGGGAACAGGGAGAAAGTGGAAGGAGTTGACATGTATTAGGGGCTAATATGCCCTGAAGAAAGGGAGGAGTGAGTAAAAGACCGATTGCAGACCAGCAAATCACAGCACTTTTTTGGACATTATGACAAAAACTGTTAGGATAATACAAGACATGAAGGTGGTAAATGGTTAATGGGATAATTTGCAACATGAGTTTACCAAAACAAGACTGTACTGGAATAACCTGCATAGTGACCTATTCTTAGATTATATCTGATGTCTTACTATTTCTTATCAGGGCTCAGAGCACACATTTTCTGTAGTGCCACTTGGGAAATGTTTAGTGAAGCTCAGTAAGATGAATATTCTTGCAAGAGTGTAGTTGGGCAAGGACCTGGGCAAAGAACCATTGTCAGTTCATAATGTTTAAAATCCAATTAATGGAAAGGAAGGATGCTACTAATAAAAGTCCCACAAGGAGAGCTTGGCCAATTGAAAAATACTTTTAAATTTTATTACCTTGGCACAAAACCCTTAAATATACCAGGGAAACTTTTTGATAGTGGTATATTAGGAGGCATTTTCCTAAGCAAGGAAGATAAATCCTGTGTAGAAAGAATTTCACAGATCAGAGGGAAAAAAGGATAATTGGAGGCAAGCTAATAATGCACCTAATAGCTAGTTACAAATTAGGGAAATGGCTGAAAACAAGAGTAGGAAAAGACGTGTGTGACCTGTTTGACTGTGGTATGTTGGTCACCTATTTTAGGAAGATAATAGAATGCTATATGGCCTAATCACATATCAAGGAAAACTGGGAGTGTTATGTACTGTTAGGAATTCATCGGGGGAACTGTATAGAACTGTGACCCTCTGTGGGTAAGAGAGATTCATACCAGCCCTCTTCTGAACTGATCTGTCTGGGTGATCAGGAAATCAGGAAACCTATTGTACACAGACCCGACTTAGTGTGTTTCTTTCTTAACAGTGGAAAGGCTGCTAGCTTACATAGCTGCTATTGGTAGATGGAGGTTATGTGTCAAGACTGCTGAGTCCTGGCAAGAAAAAGTAATTTGATGAAGGATTTGACAGCCTTTTTTCAAAGGCAAGATCAGTTGAGTTCCTGATAGCTTTTAGGATAGTAGCATGTGACCAAGGAGAGAGTGAGAGCAAAAGGTATCACATAAGTGGCTTGTTTTCACACAGCAGGGTTTATTTTTAGGGCTTTGGCTGACCATCTGTGTTGTGTTTGGCTTATATGGAGAATCAGGATCCTTGAGGTAACTAAACCTCTTCATTTTTCCCTCAAAGAATTGAAACACGGAGCCATGCCAAAGATAGGGTGATTCTTGAGCCATAATTGCACTTTACCTGGTCTCTGACCAAACTTCAAGGTTTTGAAGGCTTATTCATCTAAATTTTGCTTTTCTATCAGTCTGTAGTTGGAGTTCTTGTCTAGCTCATGTCATCCTTGTCTGTGTTGCTGCTCAGGCTGTTTAGTGCAAGATTCTGAATCTAATGCTAAAAGTGACTGAAAATTCTTATCCAAAGTGATCTATTTTGTGTCCTGCCCTGCTTAAGGTCCTGTCTTGTGAGTCTGAGAATTCAAGGATTAACTGTTTGCCCAGAATCTCTCTTTCTCTGAAGTTTATAAAGATTGTGATAGATTGCATGTCACTGCTTTTATTAGTCTGCAGGAGGTTTCAGACTGCTTTTGTAAACTCGGGCAATATTTGATGCAAATGACTGCAGCCAGCCATATGATCATTGAAGTGTTGGTTTCACAGGTGAAGCATCTATTTGGCATGCAAATACTTTTGATTTGCATTTATGAATAACCAGGATCTAAATCTGGGACAGTTCAGAATCCCTGAAGTGTTTGCACCTTTGGACTACCTTTCATTACATTTGTCTAATTACAAGCACTGTTAAAAGCCCTTCTTGAAGCTGAACCCTTCCAGTAATTCACTACTGTGAACGCATCTCGTGTTTCTTATCTTAGTTCTGCTTTCCTTTTGCTGGTGACCTTCTGTCACCATTTGTCTCTTGCAGCATTTGTTGTGGCCATTTCTTTTAGCATTGACTTTTTGCTCAAGTGACAGGAGTCTTTCAGCTTAAGGTCCTTTCCTTGCCACCTTTTCAGGGATAATCTGAATTTGTGAGATTAGTGGCACATCACAAGGTCTGTGGTGCAGGTTTTGTTTCTTTTCTTGTCTCTCTCTTTTTTCCTTTTTTTCTTTTTCCTTTAGATAATGGTTACTATTGTGTGATCTCTATTAGTAAGCATAGTGAATCAATAGAGAAAACTTATTTTATGGGATATGATCTCTGTGATAATTACTCTAGTATAAACTTGGCTGAAGTCCTCAAGCCCCTCATGATCTCAGTGCTATGAGTATTCCTTTTCTTTGTCTCTATATTCAGAATTTCTTTTATTTAGAGCAAGCTTGTTAGAATCCCTTTAGATTATAATGATTTAATAATAAGTTATTATTTTTAGTGGTTTAGCAGACGTCTCAATGTATACATAATGGGAACAATCTAAAACCAGCTTGAACAAAAAGCTGTAATTATAAAACTTGCTGGTCTAAACTTTTTTGCAGGTGTAACCAAATTCTTTAGTTAGATTGTATTAAAACTGATTATGTATACATTTAATAAAAGCTCAATGTTTTCACTCTCTTGTTTTAAATGCAGTGAATCTCAAATGGATAATGAAGACTTGATGAGTAATACAGTATGCTACAGAATATTCGAAGCAATCTTCCCTTTCTTGAATGTGGCATTGAAAGAAAGACAAAGATAATTAACCCCCCTTTTTACCCTGGAATGTCACAGTTATACACAGTTACACACAGTTATATGTCACAGTCTTGGTGAATTCTAGAAACGGGGGATCGTAAGCAAATTGTCATTGAGGAGGAGAAAGCTGCTGGGAGGAGAAGGTGTTTAATATTCTATCCAAGATGACATTACATAAAAGAAGAAATTCTATCTGATGCTTTACACCATTCTTTCAGTGAAATGCAAGTTTGTGTTGAAAATGTTACAGATAGAATCTCTGGAAGTTAATATTGTTCACACATCTAATAATATACAATCTCTCTATAAAAGGAATTACAAAAGATAAATTGCAACCACTCTTCTGTGAGCAAACCCCAGATGTCATGTCTTGGATTTCAACTACATGTATCAGAGACTGAAACATAGGTTTGTGAAAGAAGTATGCACAATATTAATCATAAATTACTGATTTTTAAAAGATGAACACATGGTCATGATTCAATGGAACTGTCTATTATCGTTTTCCCTTTTAGCAGGAACACCACTTGTTGGAACTGTGAATACCCAGGAGTGACAGTATAATTAGATAAAAAATTCAGGTTGCCTGGTAAAAGCTAGTTCAGGAATACCATAGTTGGATGGGATAGAGGCTTTATTACCCATGAGTTTTGTTTTCTGGTGTTACTCCCCCCGCCAGGGTTACACAGAGATAGTTTTCCCTTTTGGAACCACTGTTCTTCAAAGCACATTCCTTAATCAACACAGTTTCTGTGCCAGTCTTGGGACTTTGACTTCTAGCTGGATTTAAGCTCTAGATATTTCTGTTGCCTGTGCAGAGAGAGTCAATGCGGAAGGGTTTTTGCCTTCCCACTGCACCAGGGCTGCTGTAAGAACTTGCTCCATTTCAGGTTGACTGAGCTGGCACTCAGTTTGGGGGAAGAGTACTGAGTTGCTAGGTTTTTAAGATGCTGTGCTTTTCCGTGATGTTAAACATGATCAGAAAGTGAAGTTTTCACTGGCAGACACCAGTGGAATAGTGCCTGATTTGTTTTGTTGGAGGCAGCAATGATTTTTAGCAAATCTCTTGTGCTGCTGGAATTATCTGTAGTCCTATAAAGATCTGTGGGATTTGGGGTGTTTAGTTTACATTGCAAGTAGGGTGCCCAAGTCTTGCCTTTCTGTGTCTTGTGTGTCAGGGAGGAGGGAAGACCCAGCTTTAAGGAAATAAAGTTCTTAGTTTTGATATGCAATCCTTGTCAGAGAAGTGTTAACTGTAGGGTTTTGCAAAATACCCTGTTGAGGTTTTTTTCTGGATATTTACTTTTGGGGTATGTCTTACCAAATAACAGTAGTATTTCTCTTTCTTTAGTTGCTGAGTTGAGGTTATTGCCGCAGCACTTGCTGTAGCATAGAGCCCACGGTGCCACACAAGCTTTTACAGTTCAATTTTTGAACTAATAAACTGTTCTCTTTTCTAAGATAAAGATGAGTAGCAAAACTTCAGAGAGGATCTCTCCTGCTACAAAGGCATGATATTATTTGCTGTTGTCGTGAAGCCGTGGGGAACTATTCAAACAGCACATGCACGGCTGCTTGGGATTGTTGCTTAGTAACATCATCCCATTGCTGAGGCACTCGGCCTTCCGTCAAAGCAGTTAGTGAGCGGGGAAGTTAGAAGCAGTGATTTGTATCACTGGGTAGCAGTGTCTGTTCCTGTTCATGCAGAGGACTTCTTCCCCCTTTTTTGTAAAATTGTCAGGGTTGAGGGGAAGAGAAGAGGCACAGCTTAAGGGAGCTGGGGAGAGCACCCAATGTGATCATACTTTAAAAAAAAACAACAAAATTTCAAAATTTTATCTATCATGTTCTGCCTTGCCCAAGGCAAATTGTTGCTATGTGGTAGCAGTTGGGTTTGGAGGAGTTTTTGTTTCTCATTCTTTCTTCAGTGATGGTTCTGTAGATCAGAAACAAAACAGGAATTACCCCCCTGAACTTGTCTGTCACATTTAATCTTCTGTTTCTTCTTCTTATCTCTGTGCTCCCAGTCACACTTCTTCCACTAAGAATTTTTTATTTATTTTTTTTTAAAATGTTTTAAGCAGGTGAATGCTTTTCAACAGAAGGACAGTAGCAGGAAAAAATAAAATGCTTGTTAGGAAATAGAGATTTATGGCCTTAGGTTTTTTTTTCTGATTTTCTTAGAATTGTATAATTAAAATAACTTATACAATACTTTGCAGTAAAGTCACACTGTATGTCTAAAACATAAACATAGACTATAGATAAGTTAAGAAAATATTTTAAACTTTCTTTTTGTTTTAAATATACTAAGGAGTATAATAAATTTAAGTATTTTTTTAAAAACTGGTTTATCCAGATAACTTTTATCCCATTTACTTTTTATAAGACATAGTAAGCTTTAGCAAATGATGGTTAAATTTTATTTTGGACATGTTTATTACACTTTAAAAAGTGTAATTTTTTTTTTCCTTCCCCTCCCACCTTTCTTTATTTTTAGCAGTGCTGTGAAAAGTACTAACCCTAGGTCAGAGGCTGGTGTTGCAGTGTCTCTTAAGCAGCCAAAGCCAATCTGTTTTGAGGAGACTTTCCTAAGATACTTAATCTGGTTAATGGACAAATTATGTCTGGGAAATTCCACAGTGTGAGCCATACTGCTGAGTGTGACAGTATCCCAACAGCGAAACTGCTAATAGGTTTGATAGTTACAAGAAACACTCCAGGCCATGCATAATATTGCACATTAATCTTTTAAGTAGAAAACCTGAGAAAAGCAGTCTTAAGAAACTGACAAGTGAGGCAAGTAAGGTTCTTTCAGTTACGAGGGCTTCTGTGCTGTAGCACATACTAGTTTCATGGTGATCTCCAGTAGTGTGGTCTGGGGGTGCCAAAGTAGTACATCCATGTTATTTCCAGACACCCAGAGTTTGACATAAGTTGAAAGGCATTGTGTATGGTCAGTCAATTCAGTGGTGGAATTATTTTCTTTTTTAATTGTACACACAGTTCCAAGTCACTGACAGAACAGCATAGTGAAAATGCAAAAAGAATATAAAGACAAAAAATAGTTTAACTCTGAACTTTTATTGGCTCATCTTTAGTTTCAGTATTTGGGGAAAGAAAAATCAGGCCCAAATCTGTGTTAAGACTGTGTGTGCCTAAAATCTTAACAGGTGAGAAACCTGTGTTTAAGAAAAAGATATACCCAATTAAAAGGAACTTAATCCAGACTGTGTTTGGTGAATGGAGATCATTGGTATGCACAAGCTGACATACCCAAGGTGTGCATTAGCTGGTGCTGCCATATGGTCTGTCGTGTCTTACTGGTTAATTTAACCATCTGTCATGTCTTGACAATTTGTATTCACTTTCAGTACTTGGGTACAGTGCTTTTCATCACACAGTGCTGGCATATTCCTATTATCTGAGTTTATAAGCTTTATTTATAATAACATTTGTTGTAGATCATACTGTCCTCTTCCGGTGCTGTGAGAAGATGCGTGTATCCAGACAAGCATTTCAGGGATGTTTCTGCATAAATTTCTGGGTGAGGAGGGGGGAAAAAAGTCAATATCAAAGCTCTGGCTATCAATGTTTGACTTCTTTCTCCTCCTCCCTCCTGTTAGCTTCTAATTCTGCATTTGGGTTCACATCTGCTTCTTTACTATGCAAAGTAAACCAGATTAATGTCTGAAAAATAGGTTTCATTACATATCATTTCAGAGTAAAAATCCTACTGTTCATATGCTCTTTCTCACATGTTGCTTTTTCAGAATTGCAGTGAAGCTATGACCTGATATACTGTATCTTTTTTTATATATGACAGTAGCATTTCTGGGCAAGCATCTGAGAAACTCATGTCAAAAAGGGTTTCTAGACCCGATGTACCATTTAAATAAACAAATTATTTCAATCTTCTGAAAACATACAACATACCAAAGCTACAAAATTGATGAGATTCTCTTAGTTTCTGTCCCTACAGTCTTATGTCTTGCTCATGGGCTTATTACAGTTTTATGTGGGGTTAGGTTTTGTTGTTTTGTGGTTTAACTTTTAATAAAAAAAAAAACTCAGTGCAAATCGTGTGGGCAAAGTTGTCATCATATTTGAAATTAAAAGTCTATACAGCCAGTTGTGAATGGTCAATCTTGTAAGAAAATCAAGTCTCCTGAGTGCAATGTATGTTCAGAGTCAGAGTTTGATACTTGGAGCCTCACGTAGCTAGAGATTCACAGTGTGTTGAAATGTCTGGGTTGCAACCCAGTTAAATTGTGCAAAAACATTACTGATAAGTGGCAATATAGTGGTCATTGAGTTTCATCCTCACTTCATATCTCATAATGATGTTACTGTATCATAGATGTAAGAAAACTGCTTAACAGGACTCTTGATTAATTTATTTTGTGATGGAGGTTTCTGAATGAGGGCTGAATGGTTTATCTGGTCAAATCTGGATGTTTTTCTTCATGTTGAGATGATGACTTGTGTATTTACGTTTCTAATGAGCTCTTAAATCCTGAAGAGTGGAGTGTATGTTATGCTTTTGCTATTAGAGATGTTTGGAGAGTATCATGAATTGTAGGGCTCGTTTTTAGGGCTGCAGCAAGGCAGGATGACTTGTAAAGGCTTTCACAAGGGGCAAAAATAAGCCTTTAAGTCCGAGTAGATTTTATAAAAATGCTTATGTATGCATTCATTTTAATAGTTTTAATGTCTTTAGTTTCTTGAAGTTAAAAATGCTGCCAATATAGTGGTTACTTTATTGACCTACGCTGTCAGGTTAGCAGTGTCATTCAAATGTGTCTGCAGTGTTTATTTCCATGACAGCCTGACCAACTCTGAAGCGCAATTAGGGATTATTTTGTTTATTTCTCTCATGTTACACACTTTTCTGATTATAGTATTTCTCTTCACGTGGAAGGTGAGACTTTGTCTAAAACCAGCCATTTCCCTATAGTGCTGAGGAATGTATCTGAATAATTTGGAAACCTGCAGCTAGGACTTTAAGTGTAGGGGTGGATATTGATCTTTTTGATGCTGTAGGTAGGACTGTGCTCTTTCTGGGTTCTTTCTGTTGCCCGTCTTGAGTGTGGCAAGAGCAGCAAAGGTTGTAGGAACATGGTAGATTCATTAGGGAAAACTTCTGGCTGGTTCTAGGTTATCATCATTGCCCTGACCTGTTTCACCTGGCTGGGGGCTCACAAGATACCCCAGCTGGAGCCTGACAACAATCTACTTGTTTACTTTTACAAGCTTCACAACGATGCAGAGGGCAATATTGCAATCAGATAATTTCTCAGTCTTTTGTCAAACTGAGGATTTAGCTGTTTAAGGAATTAATTGTGAAGTAGGTTTTTTCAGCCATTAAAAAACAGCTTAGCTCTTCTCTGTTTTTGTTTTTGTTAGTTTGTTTTGGTTTTTTTAATCTCTAAGGGAGGAAGAAAAAAACCCACTCCTTCAGAACCATGATCATAAGAGTTCTGTGTCTCCTCTGATACTAAATATATAATGTGTAATTAACAGCTTGTGGAACTGTAAAATTAGTATTTTTTTTATTTTTTAACTTGCATGTGGACCTGTCTTTGAATGGACTTTATGCTCTATACTTCCCCAAGGGATGTTTTGGCCAAGGAGGGGGGATGTGAATTTCAGAATATGTCAGAGAGTTGCCTGTGGCCTTCATGCATAGCACTGCTTCCGTTTCAAGCAACCCAGAGCAGTGCAGTGTTATTAGTGAGGTGAAGGGGATGGTGGCTGGCTGAGGTTTGGAAAAATGCTGTTGGGGGTGAGATGTGTTTGTGATGCCATTAGGTTTAGGGAAGCCACTCCTGAAGTCAGTGAGTCTCCATTAATGTAAGAATGCTAATATGCTTTGGTAATCCAAGGTTTTATTGCTTCCTGGTAGTATATTAATTGCTGCTAAGCATCCTAATGTTGCTTTTCCAACCTCTGTGAGCTTTAGACTGCATTAATGCAAGTATTTTCTGAAGCAGATGATTCAGCTCAGCTTGCAGCCTCAGGTAGTAAAGGATATAGCTGTTTGCTGCTCACCCCCCTCCGGGAGGTGTGTTATACCTCTCTTTTCCTAGTGGCATAAATTCTTCGAGTTCATGGTACTTGTTCTGATACATTATCCAACTGTCTTTCCAGTTAGCAGCAGGACATGGTGGAGGGGTTGAGTATGTAGATGAGGTAGGATGCAATTGTATGAAGTCCATGACATTTCCCACATTTTTTTTCTTTAATTTTATAAAAATCTACAAGACTTAAGTTGACTTCAGCTGCAATTGTTTGGGTTTTTGTTTTTTTTTTTAAAGTTATCTGAGCTTCACTAGATATGACACCACAGAAGCAACAGAGATAAATGCTGGTATAATTGCAGAATCATAGACTGGTTTGGGTTGGAAAGGACCTTAAAGATCATCTAGTTCCAACCCCTCTGCATGGGCAGGGTCACCTCCCACTAGACCAGGTTCCTCCAAGCCCCATCCAACCTGGCCTTGAACACTTCCAGGGATGGGGCTTCCACAACTCTCTCTCGACAGTCTGTTCCAGTGTTTCACTATTCTCATAGTGAAGAGTTTCTTTCTAATTTCTAACCTAAATCTACCCTCTTCCAGTTAGCTATTGGGTTAGTCCATTTTAATATTTAAACAAAACATGAAATAATAACCTGATGGTGAGACTTATTATTACATAACTACTACATGTTAGAATTTTAAGAGCTATAGAAAAGCCACTTTAATCAAAACCAGAATTTGTAATTCCAGTTTTTTTAAATACCAACTTAATAGAAACATTAAAAATTATGGTAGTGTTCCATCTATATATAAATTTTCTGATTTTTTAATTTTTTTTCTTTAAGTAGGTATAAGAACTTTAAAGGGTGTTAGTATTCTGTGTTTAGATACTGATACCTGGTAGTCTTGGAAATACTGTTATATTAAGGTCTGTAGAAAAGTATCAGTTCTGCTTGACACTGAACATGTTTGAGGGCCATGGTTTAAAATATTAATGTTCTAATCTTAAAGATCATCTAGTTCAAACCCCTCTGCATGGGCAGGGTCACCTCCCACTAGACCAGGTTCCTCCAAGCCCCATCCAACCTGGCCTTGAACACTTCCAGGGATGGGGCTTCCACAACTCTCTCTCGACAGTCTGTTCCAGTGTTTCACTATTCTCATAGTGAAGAGTTTCTTTCTAATTTCTAACCTAAATCTACCCTCTTCCAGTTAGCTATTGGGTTAGTCCATTTTAATATTTAAACAAAACATGAAATAATAACCTGATGGTGAGACTTATTATTACATAACTACTACATGTTAGAATTTTAAGAGCTATAGAAAAGCCACTTTAATCAAAACCAGAATTTGTAATTCCAGTTTTTTTAAATACCAACTTAATAGAAACATTAAAAATTATGGTAGTGTTCCATCTATATATAAATTTTCTGATTTTTTAATTTTTTTTCTTTAAGTAGGTATAAGAACTTTAAAGGGTGTTAGTATTCTGTGTTTAGATACTGATACCTGGTAGTCTTGGAAATACTGTTATATTAAGGTCTGTAGAAAAGTATCAGTTCTGCTTGACACTGAACATGTTTGAGGGCCATGGTTTAAAATATTAATGTTCTAATGGCCTTAATTTCTGAGATTGGAGAGTGTTTATATTTTTTAAAAGAAAATATTTTTATTGCCTGTGAAAATCTTAGGGGTTGTGGCATGCTTAAGAAAGAGTGACAGTTAAAACCCTCAAACCTTTTTTGGGGGTTTTTACCCATAATCTTGTTATTATGGTTATTTCTAGATTACCACTTAGCTGGTTTTAAGCAAGTTCCGTTGGTTTTCTTGCATTCTTTGTCACGTCTTTTTTTGTTTGCTTAAACTGTAATGTGTTTTGGTCAACAAGTTTCTATGGTTATATGTATGTATCATATTTAGTACCTTAGGTTACAGCTTTAGTTACATCCACAGTGTGCAAATAAAGCTTTCTTTAATATTAGCATAATAACCTAATTAGACTAATATTATCACTTGCAGATTCAGAACTATTAGTGGAGTATGAAGAAGGTTAAACCCACCTTACCAGAAGACTAGCATAACTATTTGAGACCACATTAGTATTTGGGTTATATTGCTACTAAATTAAATGGAAAAAAATCTTTCCGTTCACTAGAAGCAGGACTAAAAAGAAATCTGTTGCTCTGAAGAGCATTGCTAATTTTTAAATAGACAAAATAAACATAGTACTTATAGAATGGGCTGTAATTCTGTAGCAAATCTGGTTTGTTGATGAAGCTCTGAAATGTTGCCTTCAATTTTTCTCTTTTTTTTTTTTTTTTTCTTCTTTGAATACAGAGTTAACCAAGTACACAGTGAAATTTGTATATAGTCATAGCAGTCTGTATTTTAGGCCACTCTGAAGGATACTAGACTTTTGGTGGAGTCTTTCAGCTGCTCTGAGAATCAAAGACGGTGGGTTAAAGAACACTTTAAAAATGAGGACCATGAAGAATTTAATTCTATAATAGTGGTATCAACTTCCTGAGTAATTGCAGTAGTAGTAGATTAAATATGTCATTGGAGATTTTTGGAAGGCTTTCTAGTAAGGGGAACAACAGAACTGCTTTCAATAGTGTGCTAATGGCAAGTCAGGTTGAAAAATGTTTGAAGGGAAAAGTATGCAAATAGGGTATTCCACAGAAACCATGAACATATGTTGAAGAAATCAGAAGAAAACACCTACATGGCACACACTGATTAGAAAGAAGGAGATGTAATAAATTATTCTTTTGTCCAGTCTTTGTATTTTAAAAGTATCTATGTCTGTTTATGCAACAAAACTGGTGTCAACGCCATCAATGTGGTAGAGATTTTCATCCAGAATGACTACACCTTTTGTCTGAGCAGCACAAGCTGAACTAGTAAAAAACTTTGCCAGTATCCAGGATGGTAATCTTTAGTGAACCAGCAAAAGATCAGCCTATAGCTACATCTATTCAACAGTTTTAGATCTTAAGATATAGGTATAACATGTGAATTTACTTCTCCCCTCTTCTCCATTCCTGTTTCTTTTGTGCACTGCTTTGGTCTAGGTCATTCCT
>NW_009953864.1:405779-436185 GCF_000747805.2 Chaetura pelagica
GCATTCCTGGATCTCATAGCTTGATTTTTTTTTTTCCTTTTTTAAATTTTTTTCCCCCTTTTTTGGTCTGTATAAGAAGAAGTATCTATCTCTCCAAAATACTTATTTTCCTTGGAAGAAATGGAGTTTTGGAGTAGATGAAGGCAGGTGGATGATGCAGTTAAAATGACTAAGTGGAGCTCTTGCTGTCCTTGTATACTGGTTTTACTTGCATGTTGAAAACATTGATTTCTTTGGGTTTTGTTTGGGTTTGGTTTTTTTTAGTTGGAAGTACTGCTTTCAAGTAAACTTTTTGTAAAGTAGATCCTGTATTTGTAACTGTGTTTCTCAACTGTCTCTTATAAATCTCTTTGCAGCTGGGTCTCGGGCATCTTACAGCAGCCAGCACAGCCACCTTGGCTCCGAATTAAGGGCACTGCAGTCTCCGGAACATCATATAGATCCAATTTACGAAGACAGAGTTTATCAGAAGCCCCCTATGAGGAGTCTCAGCCAGAGTCAGGGGGACCCTCTGCAACCAGCACACACAGGCACATATCGCACTAGTACAGGTAAGTGGGTGTAACTTGCATGATTGTCTTTTTATGATATGCCTTACTCTTCAGTACTAATTCTTCTTCTCTTTCTAATGTACCAAGCAAAAATGTACTATGTGCATGCCAGACAAACAAAATACCTTGTGCAGATGGCAGCCCTATCAGTAGAACCCCACAGGCATGCACAAAATGGAGAGATACTTAATATTCTGCTTATATTGGTTAAGCTAATTTGGGCCGGAGGCCTATGAATAAGCTGAGAGGGAATATTTTTATTAATCTTGTGTATTATCCTTAAGGAAAATCTGTTGTCTCTGAAGAAATTGCTAGGTTTCTTTTGCTTGCAAAGGTACTTCGTGTTGTAAAGGGACTGCATGGCTCCTTCCACATGAAGCTGAAGTGTTATTAACTGCTTTTCAAGTGGATCATACATAAATGTTCTTCCTCTCTCCTGCAATGTTACACTTAGGTGTAGATAGACATTGAACTATGGCATAGAGAAAAGCTGTTAGCTTCACTGCTAACACCCATGCATAAAAATTATTGCCCATGAAATGCATTGGTGTACAAGTCCTACTTGCAGAATGTCCTCTCAACCAAATGAAATACAGCTGTATGTTGGAACCCACAAATAGACCACAAATCAACAGGGATATTTATGGTGTTTAATGCACAAAATAATTAGGGTATTTAAATGCTACAGCCAAAATAGCCTAAAGCAGATGTAGAAGGAGCTTGCCTTAGGAATTGGAAGTTTTTCTAATGTTTTATCTTTGCTGTGTTGACCAAAGAGAGAAAATTATAACCATTTGCAGCTCACCTCCATTTTCATCAAGATAAAATTGTGTGTTTTTTTGAGCAAGATACTTTGCACTCTTTTAAAATTTTATTTTTCTTATTTTTAGACCATTTCTCCAAGGGCAAAGCTCACAGGTTTTGCATGTGCAAAAATTTCTGTTACTTTATGCAACTTTTAGGTGTTTGAAATACAGGAGAAAATCCTTAAAAAGAGGGTTTTTTCCACAGAATTCTTTAGCTAAATGCCAGTAACAGCTTTATACTTGTCAAAGAACACTATTGCACCATTTTCTTATCATGAAATAAACTACCATAATATATGTTTAGTGTAGAGTTATACATGTACATTAGGAAAGTTACTGTTCTTTACATGAAGGGGACATGACCTCTAAGTCACTGAGCAGCAGGGATAGTAATAGTGAATGAAGCAACTATCTATGTTGAACTTAAGCCTTGTGCTCCACATGTGGCTTCCTCATATTTCCTATATGATGATCTCTTTCCAAGTCATGCCCTGAAGAGGGCTTTCTTGGGTTTTTTGCAACACATCCCTTGCTTCTCTGTGCTGAAGTAGCAGGCTGTCTTGTGACTGTAATCTTCACAACACCTCCTTAAGGAAACCTTGACAACATAGATCACAATTATAGTGAATGAAACTGGGACGCAGGATGTTAGTGGGTAATACCTGAAAATGGGTTTTCAGAAAGGAGGAGAAAAAGCTGAAAACATACACTGATTTTTGATAGCAGAAATGGGCCTTGTGAAGATGAATTTAGTTTTGCTGTTTGGAATATGCATTGCTCCAGGCTTATTCTGAAGAATGAGCCCATTGGTCTGGCTTTGTGTTGGGCTGATCCTCTCTTGCTTTTCCCCTTGACCCCTATCATCAAGGTCTGGGGAAATAAAAGCAGGGGCATCCATGCCAGGCTAATTATTCTGTTGCTCTGTCAATAGGTGTTAGCTGTGAATGCTGTCAGCCTTTCACACAACCAGGCTAAAGCCCTGCCAGAACTCTAAGTTCTGGGCTGGATCAGATCAACTCACAGACTGTTCCTGCCTCTACCACAAAAGCCTATAGGAACATATCCCTTCTAATGGAGACCATACAATTTTTCTGAAATAAGCAGAAAGGAAGGCAAGGAGTTCAGCTGAATTTTGGCACATAGAACTTTTTATTTCTTCTTTGGTTGGTCTTAAGTGTTGTTTTTTTTTATTGTAGGACTGAATAGCTATTTGTCTTGACTACTTCATGCAAGATTTGAGGGGTGTAGATTGCTGTGTACTCCATGAAGAAATGTGCCAAGGGTTCATAGCCTCAATCTTCTGTGTGCATGAATTGTATCAGGGTTGGAGCTGGAGGAGAAGCTTTAGGACTTTAGTGTGCTACTTTATAGACCAGAGTTAACATTTTTTTGTCTATTACAACAGTACCATTAATCATTAAGATGTTGTGTGGTTTTTCACATCTGATGGAAATAAAGGGAAGGCAAACTTACTTTAAGGACTTTGTCAAAAGCCTGGATTTTTTTTTTTTTTTTTCTCTGCAGTTAACGTTGCCCATTAGAAACAAAACTTACGCTAATTATACTTGCAAGCCGTTTACTTTTATGTTGTGGGTTGTTCTTTTGGATTTGAAAATTTCCATAATCTTCCAAATTAAGTGACTCACAGAATGGAAACCTTTTTTTCTTTTCCTTTTTTATCTTTTTTTTACTATAGACATCATATGTTTCTCTTTTGGGAGCTCCTAAATACTTATTGCATTCAGGAATGTTTACACAACAAAGGATAAAGCCCACTCAGGTTTTTCATTCTCTTGGTGAATCAACGTTCAGTGACCAGAATTCAATAAGCTAAAATTTCTCTAGGGGTTAACTAAATTAAGTTTGTTCTGTTCACTCACTATTTTTTTTGTTGATATTTGTTTTTTAACTTCTGTGTTTTCCTTTTAATTCACTTGTGAATTAAATGAATGAGGATAGCTCTGCACTAAAGGCTACATATTGCAGAAGGTACAAAACAGTATGAGCTTACTGAACATCTCCCATACTAGCATAACTTTAGATAGGGGCACGATGAATTCTTTTAAATTATGACAGAGTGTGTTACTGTCAAGCTGTCTAAGTTAAAAATAATCCTTCAAACTTGACAGCAGCAGCTGCACAGGTTTTTTTTTTTGGTTGGTACCTTTTACTTCACAATCCCTCTCGATCTTCAAAGGATAATGCCCTCTCTCGTGTAAAATGTACCAGCTCAAACTTTTGCACTAGAAGTAACAATAAATATGAAATACTGTTTTGGAAATGGAAATCTGCAAAATATGTGCTTGGAGGAAGTACTTGGACATAGTATAAATAACAAATTAATTTACTTACTGAAAGTAACTCACAACTTGTTAGTGTTACTTGCTTGGGTTACAAATACAATTTTTGTCCAGACAGGCGTGTTACTTGGTTTCCTTAAAAACCTAATGGGTTTGTGGTACTAATTCAATTTCAAAGTTGATAACAGTTGAGATAAACTTACTGGATGTTAACATGAATGCTACTGGGAGTTGAAGAGGGTTATTACTTAGGAGGTGGGAGGCATTGCCTTTCAGGCAAAGCAGGATATAGAACCAGCAACCATTCACTTACTTGCAGAACTTGAAGTTTGGACTAGAGGTTTAGACCGTAGTTACTGGGATTTAATTTATCTTAAACATGAAACAAGCCCACGTGGTTAAAATCTCGCTATTTAGCAAGCCTGGAATTTCTGTAGCTGCCTAGAGGAGAAAGCAGCTTTGCAGCTCAAGTTCTGGGATGTCGATGCCAAGCTGCAGCAGAGGAGTATGACTTTAGCAGTGATGGGCTCTATGGGACCAGCTCCCATAGCCCTCTGGAGGCTGGCAGCACTCTGGAAGGTCATAACTGCATTTAGTTTCATCACAGTCCCTTGGAGAAAGATACAAGCCCCCTTCTGTAAAAAGGATGTGATTTCTGGATAAAGTGACTAAAAGCTTTTAAAGGGTGCTCTCCCTAATGGTCTGGGAGGCAGGGGTATTAAGTGGTAGAGCTGAGCTGAATTCTGGTCTCTCCACAAACTGGGACTTGATCAGCTGAACTAAGTGCTGATGGTTAAAAGCAAGGCTGGCTCTGGTAATGGTGAACATTTAGACTACAAAACCTGCAGAGTGTTCATATATTAAGAGCCCTCAGTGGTTTGGGGGGCTGAGAGCAAATATTTTTGTCCCTGACATCATGTAAGTGGCAAGGATGGTTCATTATGCTGGAGGACTGAACCTGTCCTTCTCAGCTCTGTGAAGGACTTGCATATCTCAGTGGCACCAGGTGAACCTTCATAGCCATTAATGAAGCTTAAGGATTGCTTCAGGATGCACAGCCTGAGGATGGTCTGTGTCTCTGGTCACCAGGGGGAAGGCCTCACAGCTTAATTGTAGGAAGTCCAGCAGCTTTGTGTGGTTATGTAGCCAGTTGACATTAGTTTTGAGTGCTGGGTGTGGAGAGCTGAAATGTCTCCTTGATGAAGATGGCACATGCAGGGCACTGTGAGAACTCTCCTCAGGTTCCCAGAGAAGAGAGGCAAAGGGTTAAGAAGAGTTTGTGGTTAATAATAAATAAAATAAAAATTAAATAAAAAGAAGATGCTGACATGAAGACTTACTGAAAGGAGGTCAAACAGTGAAAGGATAAACAGTCAAAAATTGCATTGCCTCTGAAGTGTGGCTTAGTGCAGGACTTGAAGGGTTTGGCAAGCATGCTTTTGCAATGGTTATTTGTCAGGGAGTGTGTGGGAGGCAAGGGCATCCCTGTAGCACTTCTCATGCAGCCCCTAAAGCTGCCCAATGTCTCCATGTGTGCAGGCTGTTTACAGGCTGCTTTCCAGCTTCTCTGCTGGCCTTCTCTCCTTGAGGCTATGTTTACTTGAGGCTACCTACACCAGTGCTTGGGTGTTTCCACCAATGCACTGCCTGTGAAGCTGTCTGTTGCTAAAAGCTGTGCCACAGGTTGCAGCACCTCCTGGGTGCCATGATGGAGAATTCTGATAAAGTAGAAGAGGCCTGTGAAATTTGTGATGGCAGGTGCCAAGCAGAAGCATGGCTCTGGGGGCTGGGTTTCTGTGTGGAGGGAAAGTCCTGTCAGGAGAGCTGCGGACAGTCAAGGTTCCCCTTTTCAGAGGGAATTATCTGTTGATGATCCAGGTCCTGGTTTCTGTCCAAGTGCTTGCCAAAAGCAGAGAAAACTGTATTTTATTCTCCTGTGATGCAGCTCAGGAAAAGCCGCTGAAGATGAGAAATACTGTTGTGTTTCTGGGCAGATGCTGTTTTCCTCTTTGCTTTCCTTCCTGCTCCTGCCTGGTGATTCTTTTGCTGAAGGAAAGGAGTCTGCACCAAGGGATGTCTTATGTCAAGCACTGCTCCTAGTTATTTGTAATGTTGTCTTTCTCCTTTAAAAGTGTGTCTTGCTTTAGCAGGATAGAAGCTATATTTGCTCCCAGAGGCATCTTTTCTTCCTGGATTAGATGAGCTTCTGGAGGGATGGGAAGGGCACCCAGGCAGCTGTGCCTGTGTGTGCTGCTTTGCCCCTGCTGCACTTGACCCAGGCTTTTGCTGTCCTGGTGGTTAAGCAGTGTCTTAGGGGAAATGTAAAAGCCAAACGAGCATTCCTTCTCTTGTCACTGAGGTGGTGGCTTTTTCACAACATGTCTGAGCTGTATTTCTGTTCTGCCTCCTTGTTCCATCTCATGAGGTGCTTGTGGTGAGGATGAGGTCTCTACTTAGGACCTGAAGGCAAGACAGGAGGGGTAGAAGCTAAATCCCTCCCTTTTTACTGCCCTGGAGAGGAACAGACTGTATAAAATTGATGGCACTGTTGGTTTGGTTTGCATTTGCTTTTTTGAAGGGAGGCGAGGTTCCTGGTTTTGTTGCTTCTGGATGCTCAAATAGCTCTGACCTCTTCCTCTCCTCGTTTGCACTTCACAAGTGAAGCAGGGCAATCACAGCTCTGCTGCCAGTGGTCTGGGAACCATAACTTAGGGCAATCACAGCTCTTTGATGTCTGATTGCCTCCCATTCTCAGTGATAGGTTCACACTTTGTTTGCCCCTGCTCCCTGGAGGCTCTATCCCTGTAGGAAAGGCAGTGGTATGCCCAACGCCTTTGAACTTCCATCTCTGTGGCCTGGTAGAAAGAAGTCTGGCACTGTGGAATTGCTGCTGGAAATTTGCACCAGCTGCCACCTTCTTGGCTCTGCCCTGCTTCCCTCTGCTGCCAACATCGTGGGGCAGAAAACTCACCTTGTTCCAGGGGGGAGTGGTGCTCTGCTGCCAGTGGTCTGGGAACCATAACTGCTGAGTAGGTGCAAGTCAGTTGTGTTTTGGTTTCGGTTGGGTTTTTGGGGTTTTTTTGCAACTTGTATTTTTAAAGCAAGGACAGAGAAGGGTGTCGCATGGACTGCTTAATGCTGCTTCCAAATACCCAAGTACTTAATTTGCTGCATGTTTTTTATGTGCATCCAGCTTATGTTTTCTTTGATTCTCAACATTTTGTCATATCTCTTAGCTCCTTGATGTCCCTCACAAAAGGAGCACAGGCTTCAAAGGATGTTCAAGTTGAGCCGAAAGTACATCATTGTCACAAGCCTGTATATATTTGTCTTCATATGTAGTAAAGTATTGAATATGTTTGATATTTTTCAAAGTCATTATTTCAGGGTGAATATTTTTTCATGTTGTGAAGCAGTTTTCCAATATTTGAAAAATTTGCCATGTGAAAGAAGTTAGACATCTAAATCCTATAGAGCAATTTATTATTTCAAGAATATTAAGCCTGCTTTATTGCAGTTGTGTGGCATCACAAACTGATAGTGTTTTTCTGTCTCTGCTTTTACAGGTAAACTGTTCTTTAACAATTTTTATGATTTTTCACCTTAAACTGTTAACTTTTTAAGGTTTTTCTTTTTTAGTGGTTATGTGAAGGGCTTCATAACAGTATCATAGAATATCCAAAGATCATCTAGTTCAAACCCCTGCAATGAATAGGTTTGTCTTCAACTGGATCAGGTTGCTCAGAGTCATGTCTATCCTGATCCTTAGTGTTTCCAAGGATGAGGCATCTACCATGTCTCTGAGCAACCTGTTCCACTGTCTCATCACCCTCACAGTGAAGGATTCCTTCCTAATCTCTAATATAAATCTATCCTCTTTCAGGTTGAAACCATCACCCTTTGTCCTATCACTACACACCCTTGTAAAAAGTCCCTCCCCAGCTTTCCTGTAGGCCCCACTCAGGTACTGGAAGGCTGCTATAAGGTCTCCCCAGAGCCTTCTCTTCTCCAGCTTGAACAACCCTGGACCCCTCAGACTTTCTTGACAGGAGAGGTGCTCCAGCCCTCTGATCATTTTCGTGTCCTTTCTCTGTATGAACAGGTCCATGTGCTGAGGGCTTCAGAACTGGACACAGCACTTCAGGTGGGGCTCTCACAAGAGTGGAGTAGAGGGGGAGAACCACCTCCCTTGACCTGCTGGCCACACTTCTTTTCATGCAGCCCAAGACGTGGTTGGCTTTCTGGGCTGTGAGAGCACATCGCTGGCTTGTATCAAGCTTTTCATCCACTAGTAACCCCTAGTTCTTCTCCACAGCACTGCTCTCAATCCCTTCTTCCCCCACCCTGTGTTGATACCAGGGGTTTCCCTGCCCCAGGTACAGCATCTTACACTTGGTATTTAGTATTCAGTATTATATATTTAGTATTTAGTATTATATGAGAATGTGGGTGGTTTTTTTTAATCTCTGCTTTGAGAGAGATCTTTTTGATAGTAATGTACAGTACTTTATAGCAAGCAGTCCATTGTTAAGTTGTTCTCCTTAGCCATTTAAAATCACTAAAGTTGTCTATGACTTAAAAATATTGCAAAAAAAAACTTTAGAAAATTAACAAACTAGACTTCAGCTCTGGGAATCAGACTCTTGAGTTTGAGTCTTGCACAGTGCTGGTGGCAAGTTCCACAGGACTGTTTGTAATCCTGGTTGCCCCACAGCTACCTCATCCATTCTCAGGTTGTGTTAGTATTGCTTCTCTGTATGGAACTGGAATTCAGTTAATCAGGTGTATCACTTTTAATTCCATAGTCTTCAGATTAGTGAGTAAAAGGAATTTTAAGGGGGCTAGAGGGGGGAAAAATTTTCATACATACATACAATTAGGTATTTTCAGATTCTTAGAGTGAGCATCAATGAGTGCATTGGTATAGTTTTACTTGGGTTTCAGAGCAGCATCTAGCTATGTTACGTTATAGTTCCTGTATTAGAAGCACTACAATTAAAAAGGGAACCTTGTTTTCAAATATATTTTTCAATTTTTGGCTTTAAAGTTGTCACTTTAGGTGAAAAGAAGCAACAGAAAAATCAGCTTTGATTTGCTCCATTTGAATTAAACACTTTGTCCATTATACTGCTTCTCAAAGTTTTACTTAGTTTTTATTTGGTCCTAAACTACAATAGTTAGGTTATAAATACCAAATGTTGCTTCTTTGTGCTTAGGTTGTGGATTTTTTTTTCTGTTCGGGGGACAGGTTTGTTTGTTTGGGGTTTTTTTGTTTTGTCACAAGATGCTGTGCTGTGCAGGGACTTACTGTGATGCCACAGCTGCAAATAAATTGAGGATCATGCTGGTAAATCACACAGCATGGAGGTCTGGCTATAGGACATAATGTGTTCGGGGAAATTAAAAAGAAAAATCATTCCTGCCACTGCATCTCTATTAGTTTGGTAATGTTGTGATAATAGACCTGTATTCCTAACTGACATCCACTTGATAATACTGCTTTTGGAGAGAGAATTATAGGAAACAAGTAGGGAACAAATCTTGAGTACAAAGTAAATTGAGCACAAAATACTTTAGTGCATAGTGCATAACAAATCACCTCAAAGCAATGCAGTCATAATCCCATTTCATTTGACAGATCTGGGGTGTCTGGTATAGCTATGTCTGTGTTATATTCTTGTGTATGTGTTTTTAGGTTATTCTTTTTCCAGGTATGATGACATCTCCTCTAAGAAGCAAAACATATATATATAAATATTATTATTTTGTTTTCTTCCTTTTAAAATTTTGTCAGGAATATAATGAAAGACATTTTTTTCAACTTCAGTGGTATTCAGTGGTTGCTGTAAAGCTGTGGACAAGAGCTCACTGAGAGAGGGAGGGAAGCTGCAGGAAGTGAAAACTCTTCAGAACCATCTTTCTAATCTGTGGGCAATATCGCCCTTATCGTGAGAAGCATTTCTCCAAATAAGATACTCGTAGCTTCAAAGTGTTGACTCCATGGTTGAGTTATGTGGAGGAATAGTACGTATCTGAAGACAGCCTAGAACCATTTCTCAGAATAGAAACCTTTTAAAATGGTCAGTGTCCAAAGCCTCCTTCTTCTGTCGCATGAACAGGATACCTCCAGAGGCCTGTGGTTTGCCCTGTGTATTTTCTAATTCTTCTGTTCTCCTTTTTTAATAGAAGGATAACTTGGAGCATGTCAGAATGCTTCTCAGATGTCCCTTGACTTTTGTCACCTACTGGCCTCAAACCAGGACACTGGGGGAGAAGTGCGATCATAAAATCTCAGTCAGGGAGGCACACAGCCTGTAATTCTCATCTGCCACTGTTGAGAAAATATAGTGTCTACTCTCTGCCAAACCCTGTGTATTTATCATCTATTTACTATGCAGTTGTAGGTTCAGGTTAAAGCCTAGTCATGTTAGACTTCAGTGATGCAAGGCTGTGTCGATTCTTTTTTATTTACTTAAGCATTCTGTAGAAATACAAGGTGAAATACAATTTGTGAAATAAGAAGCAATTCAAACTCTTCTTAGAAGTCTCCTTGTAAGTCTTTGCTGAACAAAACCATAATGCTGTACCTGAGGTAACTACTCGGTAATGCCTTCAAGACAACTAATGCTTTTGTTAGAGGATCATTCTTTCTGCATCATTATATTTAAAGGCACTCTTGTAAAAATCATCAGTCCATTAGTTCTGTTTTTTCTTAACCCAAAGCTGTAATATTTTTTTTAATGTAAGACTGTCTACTTTTAGAGGTAGTTTCCTCCTCTATCATAATTTCAGCAGTTTACGTGTATGGTTAGAATTTTTATGAGTACATCAAGTATTCAAAAATGTCAAGTTTTACTGTAATGAGTCCAGGAACATTCAAACTGTCATTTGCAGAAGTTAGGTTAATGTTTAAGGTGTACATATCACATGGTCTGGCACTGGAATACAAATGTGGTTAAGTTAATAGTAAAGTAATTCTCTACTCCAAAGTGGAAGCTATTAATTGAAATAGCTGAAGCTCAGTAAGGTGTTTAAAAAATACCAGTTAGTAGCCATTTTATTATGTAGGATTATAGTGTACTAAATAGAGAAAAGTCAAAATATAAAGACTTCCATAGTCCTTGATGGCTGTAGCATGATGCAGTGCAGGCCGTTAATCTGTTATTGTCTCATAATATTTATACATTATTTAATAATAATAGTGAGTTTCATTCATGTGTTCTACTTCATGCTGGCCAGCTGGACGGGAAGCTATTTAGCAGAGGGACTTTGAGAGAAGGTGACTTTGGTATAAAACCAGAAATTTAGTTGCAGTAGGCTAGTCTGTGTGGCTTTACTGAGACTGGGGTTTACAATGGTTACAGTCATTATGTCTCATCCACAATGTGAAATTACATAGTACTACAAAGAGGAGGAAAGTTATGTGTATGTCCTGTGTTACACCATTGCTCAGCGTTGAATTTTGTCTCCAGTGAGGAAACGGACATGATGAATTAAGTGTCTCAAATTCTGAAAGGGCAGTGGTTTTAAGGGCCTTAGGAGTTGTTACTTTCTCTGTTTAAATGCTCATATAACAAATGAATTTAACTGCATGTTCTCCCCAAATTTAGAGATGCATCTCAGAGAGATGAGACAATTTGAGAAAAGATCTTGGCATAGCACCTTTAGCAGACAAAGTTTGCATCTGATTATTACATTATGTGGATGCACCCTTCTTTTTTTCTGTACGGAGCAACATCACTGAAATATGCTAGAAACTGAATCTGAGAATGAAAGTTGCATGTATTAGTAGAGGTTAAAATCTGGCAAATTTAAAATGCAGGCAGTTCCTGGAGGTGGAAAGGAGTATTATATTTTTTTAATATTGGAAACTTGAAAAATATTTATTCTGCCCTCTTCTGTTGTAAAGAAGAAAATCACTCCTGCATTAAGTCAGAAAGTTGGGAATCTGAACTAGTGGAATATTTGTAATCATGTGGGAAATCCTAAAATCGGCATAAAATCTGGGTGACCCCTCAGGCTACATGGATTTCAAAATTATGATTTAGCTGTATATGCTTTGAAGATACAGGCTATATTACCATGATGGGCACCCCCTAACTCTGGAACATGATGGTGAGGGATGACTGGTGGGAAGGTTGTAGAATTTGAGAAGGTTGTGGGTATGGCCATGCAAGGTTGGGTGCAGCAGTGAAGCCTGAGGTCTCATCAAGCACAGCTGCAAATAAACTTTGATCACAACTCATTCATCTCAGCCACCAAATCTATTTAACTGAAATACAAACTTCTGAGATACAACCTCTGTTTCCATTGCTCCTCACTTCTACCTGTTTCTTCATTAAAATTTGTTTTAAAAGAGCACAAATCCTTATAAGGTACGTATTTGCTTCCATTGCTAGCCCTAATGGAACTAGGTGATTCCAGCTTGATACCAGCTGCTAACATATTTGAACCCATAAATAAAACAGTAGTAGTAAAGAAATGCCAAATCTGATTTGGTGATTAAAATGATTATTCCGTAAGTTAAAGGTTAGGCAATAGCAGCTATACGTCTTCCCCCAGTGGAACTGTTCAATAAAAGGAAAAAAAAAGTATGCATTTCAAACAAACAAAAAAAAAAACAAGCATGAGAAGAGAAGCTCAGAAACTGAGGAAGTAGTGCTTTCTTCCACCGATTCTTTCTGCGTTATGGAAGAACATCAGTTTCTAAGCAAAGGAATGTTCAGCCTCATCGTAGCAATTAGTGTCAGATCTAAAGAAGGCTCTTAGAAAATCACAATGAAAGGCTGCATCAGTGCAGTAGCAACTTCAGTTCTTCAGTCTTCAAGACTGTCAGGCTCTGCATTGGAAGAGGATTTATTAACCGTGACAATATGCTGAAAACGAGTGATGTTTCCTTGGTTTCTACGAAGCAAGCAATTGTTCTCCCATAGAACAGTTGCATGTAAATACAGCTACAGGAGATAATTTCGAGATTTTTGAAAGAATCAGATGAGTAAGAATTCGTTACTGGGATGTACAATCACTTGGAGTATGTCTCTAGGCTCGGTGCTCTGCAGCTGCCAGTGTTGGGAATGAACCTATTAACTGATTCAGAGATACACTGGGTATTTCCCATAGAAGTAACAGCATAGTGGCTAACAGCTACCTCTGGTTTTGAAGAGGGAGTGGGAGAGAGTGAACAACATAAATCTCCTGTGGTGCCATCTGGAACAGACAAAGATGTCGCTTTGATAAAAAGGCTTGTTGTTTACCATGTCATGAAAAACATCTGATAGTAAAGATATTACTGAATACATGGTTGCAACTGCATGTAGATACGCTAATTACAAGAAGGTGTGACAGTCAGGTATAGTCAGTACCTAAGGAAATTGTGACTAACTTGCTTGTGGGTGGAAAAAGCTGTTCAGTGTCTGTTTCGCTTGTTTGCTTGCATTTCCCCTAAAAAGTCGTGTGTGATACAGCAGAAAGATTGGCTGTGCCTGGTTATTGAAGGTACTGAGCTGAGCATGGTAGAGCTGACTGGAGGGAAGAAGATGATATCTCCTCTGAGAGACACAAAATACAAGTATCTGGGGAAAGTTGAAACCAGAAGAAAGAATTAGGGGGGCAAAAGGCTAGCAGAGTCTTTGAAGCATAATTCAAAGTCCCTGAGAGAGGGAGAGGACATGGAGGTAACAGAGGTAAAGAAGCTTTTCTAGTTGACTGCATGGAGTGCAATGCAATCCTGGAAGCCCTAAAAGGTTGACACATTTAGGGCAAAGGCTGGATGGATGGACAGGAGTCCATATGAGAATGCAAGGGAAGATTAGTTTACAGATTATTTTTATTTCTTGCTGGCTGATAATTTGGAAACAGGGTTTTGACTGCAAGATGGGCAACTAAATAGGACAAAAGTAGAAGTTGGGAGAAGCGAGGAAGAAGGAAATAGAAAAGAGGAGATATAAAAAGTTGCAGTAGTTTTGACTGGTTTTTTCCTGTTTTGACAAGAAATTATGTAGCTAAATTCCCAAGCTACAGTGGACTTTTGTGGTATTGATAAGTTGTGTGAGGTCCTGCAAGCCTTCTATCCTGGAACCCTTTAGCAGTTGTTTTTGTGTAGTTTCCATGCTTAAAGTATAAAATTCCTTGTGCATGTGTACTTTGAACAGAGGTTACACTAATACCTTCATAAAATCTTAACTACCTCAGAGGTAGTTGCTAATATCAACTATGAAGGTGGGGTTTTGTCTGTTTTTTTTCCCACTCTTTCAGTAAATATTTTCAGATTCCCCAGCCATAATTTTCTGTAAGATCTAACACTTACAATCTAGAAAAGTGCTGCTAAAACTAACTAGTAAGCAAATTTATTATTATATATGTATTATACATCTTGATCAGTGTTAACCTTGACTGCTTGTGCTTGTTACTTAGTCTTGCTGATTTGCTCCTAATCTGATTATAATCTGTTTTGCTGAACTTCTATTGGAAAAAAATAACAATAAAAATAAAGCAAGCTGGTTCATGCTCTACAACGCTCAGTGTTTAGAGAGAAAAAGAGTATCCCCCAAATGTGATTAATTCAGTTTACCAATTGATATAGAATGCACTGTGTTGTTTCTGTGGTATATTAGATGAGAAAACTACGTGTTTTGTAAATCTTCCTACGTATTTGCAACCAACAGAATGGACTGCATTTGTATGATTTATGAACTTATGGAGGGATGATGAACATACTGTGCATTGAAGGGACATCTTACTGGGATCCAATTTTCAACTTTCACATGAGAGTAAAAATCAACTGCAGGTGAAAATCAGTGATAAACAACAACAACAACAAAAAAGCAACAAGCAAACCCCTAAGAACTGTAAAATCTGTATGAAAGCCACAGGGAGAAGGTTAACACAGGACTTGAATGTCTAATGTAGAATAATAGGAGGAAATGTTACAAGGTAATATCCAAAAGTCAAACAGCAGCATCAGCCAGCTAATTTTCAGCAAGAAGGTGTAACAAGTCGCATAAATGAGTTTATCCTTTCTGAAAGTCTGATCCTACATATATTAACTGGGCAAAATGCCTTCTGACTTTTAGAAAGTCTGAACTTTTTAGCAGTTCTTTTGTGGTCTCCCTAAGATACTTAAGTATGGCTCAACAATGTTCTTGCTTTTAGAATTTTGTTGATTGTTTCTGGAGATTACATAGATTTGATAATATGTGAGAAAATCTGAAAGGATAAGTTTAGTATCTCATTATGAGCCTGTGAGCATATTTACAGATAGACCTACATTTTCAACATTAATATTAAAGGTGCTGTATCTCTGTCGATACTACTCAAAAGGCTGGCTTTCTGTATACCATTTCTGCAGTCAAGAGAACCATAATCAGGGCATACATCAGGTCCTTGAAGGATTTTCACTGTAGTTAAGAGGGGCTTTTCATTCTCTTTGGCAAAGGTTTGTAAGAATGTATTAAATGTTTGTGTGCTACCCCAGAGGCTCAGTTTTCTGGGGATGTGATTTTGGTGCTGCAGAAGTGAAAGGCTGAGATGATACGGTGTTTTTATGGTATTAATTAGATACCAACTTAAAACAAGATCTTGAAAAAAGTCTTTGTGACAGATATACGCTCTCCATCATTTATCACTGGTCCTGGCACCGGGGAGGTCCCAGATGACTGGAGGTTGGCCAGAGTGATGCCCATCCACAAGAAGGGGCAGAAGGAGGATCCAAGGAACTATAGGTCTGTCAGCCTGACCTCAGTGCTTGGCAGGGTTATGGAGCAGATCATCCTGAGTGCCATCAAGCAGTATGTACAAGACAACAAAGGGATCAGGCCCAGCCAACATGAGTTTAGGAAAGGAAGGTCCTGCCTGACCAATTTGATCTCCTTCTGTGACTGGGTGACCTGTCTAGTGGATGAGGGGAAGGCTGTGGCTGTGGTCTACCTAGACTTCAGCAAAGCCTTTGGCACAGTCTCCCAGAGTATCCTCCTGGAAAAGCTGGCAGCCCATGGCTTTGACAGGTGCTCCCTTTGCTGGGTTGAAATCTGGCTGGATGACCAGGCCCAGAGAGTGATGATGAATGGAGCTGCATCCAGTTGGCATCCAGTGTCCAGCAGTGTCCCCTAGGGATCAGTACTGGGCCCAGTTCTATTCAGCATCTTTATTGATGACCTGGATGTGGGGATTGAGTCCACCCTCAGTGAATTTGCAGATGGCACCAGGCTGGTGGGGAGTGTGGATCTGCCAGAGGGCAGGAAGAAGCTGCAGAGAGATCTGGACAGGCTGGGTCGATGGGCCGAGGCCAGTGGCATGAAATTCAATGAGAGCAAGTGCAGGGTCCTGCACTTTGGTCACAATAACCCCCTGCAACACTACAAACTGGGGGAGGAGGGGCTGGAGAGCAGCCCAGCAGGGAGGCACCTGGGAGTACTGGTTGACAACTGGTTGAACGTGAGCCAGCAGTGTGCCCAGGTGGCCTGGAAGACCTATGGCATCCTGGCTTGTATCACGAATGGTGTGGCCAGCAGGAGCAGGGATGTGATTCTCCCCCTGTGCTCAAGCACTGGTGAGGCCTCACCTTGAGTACTGTGTGCAGTTCTTGGCACCTCACTTCAAGAAGGATATTGAGGTTGGAGCTGATCCAGAGGAGAGCAGTGAGGCTGGTAAAGGGAATAAAGGGAAAGTCTTGTGAGAAGAGACTGAGGGACATTATTCAGCCTGGAGAAGAGGAGACTCAGGGGGGACCAATGCTCAATCTGCTTGAGGGCAGGGAGACTCTGCAGAGGGATCTAGAAAGGCTTGACCATTGGGCCAGTGTCAATGGCATGAATTTCAGTAAGGCCAAATGTCAGGTCCTGCACTTGGGCCACAACACCCCCCAGCAGTGCTACAGGCTTGGGGAGGAGTGGCTGGAGAGCTGCCCAGCAGAGAGGGACCTGGAGGTGCTTATTGACAGCTGGCAGGCATTATTAAAAATTATGCTTTTGTGGGTTGCATCTTAGGTAAAACAAGATACAGGAGAAAAAAGATTTTGAGACCTTTTGTTCCTTTGATTTTAATCTTGACCACTTTGGTTTGGGGACTGTTGACGACCAGAAGTAGGTCTAGCTTTGTAGATGACTTAATCTCCAAGCTTCTCTTTAAATCAGCAAGGCATCCACAAAACTACCCCTGCTTATTCACAGTTGGGTCATGACTTTTGTTTTTAAATTTAGGCAGAGGCAGGGTAGGGACTGCCTACCTAGGGAAAAAACATGACTTAGCCATGATATTTCTTCAGCTAAGCCAGATCCCACGAAGGCTGGGCTGGTCCAGGGACACAGGAAAGCAGCCCATTTCTCCAGAAGCAGCACTTCTATTACAACTCCTTTCCTGCTTCTTTCTTCACTTGCTGGGGCAAATCCCTGATCCTTGTCAAAATAGTATCATGTGCTACCTGCACTGAGCTGCTCTGGTCAGTGTGTAGCTGGCTTAGATTTGAGAAGAGAGAAGTCAAATGCAGAAGTTAGAGGGAAGGGGTATTTGTCTTCAGTTTAAAAATATGTAAAGAAGTTGCTTGACCATCCTCAAATGTAGCTGGTACATGCGTGAATGTTTTTTGGCCTTTTCCAAGTGTGTGCCTTCTGGATGCCCTTGTACTTACTAAACATTTAGTGTTGTTGGGTGAGGCAAATGGACTTCTGAATTATTTATCTGAATAGACATAATTACTATAGCTTTGCTGCTTTCATAGCTAAGTAGAAGGGAGATCTCAATAGACAGAAAGTTTTCCGTAGCCTAAAGAGCAACACCTCAGTCACTAAGCCTAGTTGGCAAAAAGTTTTGTTTAAGCAAGCAGAATGTATTGATAGAAGATGGCTTTGCTTCAGTTTTACATTAAAGTCTTTGTGTAAAAATGTCTGCTAAAGCTTAACCTTTTTACAGTCCATGAAGGTGGCTATAGTCAAGCTAGTGTGGAAATTATTCTGAAGTGTTAGTCCTTTGGGTTCGTTGTTGGTTTTTTTTTCTTCTAATTGGTCTGGCTAACACTGGCTGAACAAGCTTATTTGTGAATGTTTAAGATTTGTGTCATTCTCATATTCTGACTATGGCAGTTCTGTGTTCATTGTGATAAAATTCAAAAGGAAGTAACAGTCTGCTAGGAAGATAATTTGAGAAATGAATCAGAGTGACTCAAAAAGCATGTAGGTGTTAGTGTGACAGCTAGTTACAGTTCATATAAATACCTGTTTTACTAACAAGGCAAAGAAGAAAATAGGAAAATTTTCCAAGTATTTAAAAACAAACACAATTTCTGTTGAACTGTCTTGAAAAGAAGAGGAAGTGAAACCAGTGGAATATTTTGCAAAGCAATCTACACTACAATTAAGTTCTTGTTTTTTAACATAGCATTAGGGGTTGTAGGGTGTTTTGCAATTCCCTATATAGGTGTCAAAAGCCAGCAGCATTTCCAGCATAGTGAGAGTATGTTATGTTAGTATGTAATTACATTTTTGCATTTTCACTTGAAAATATTTTCAGTATTTTCTCTAACTTGTTTTTTTACTCTTTTTTATCACAAGGCATCAAATTTTGATTTTGAACTGTGTGTATTTTTTGTTCAAATGTGATGTTTTCCTTGTGTCTTCCTAACACTGAATTTAGCATGATTTCTGCATGGGATTTGTAGTATGCTAATACTGTTTGTGTATTTAAATGATACAGTTTTGTTTAAAGGTCTGTATGTGTCTTATCTTCTTTCTTAAGCAGTTAAACAAAAGCAATGCCTTTTAAAATGTTGCTATATATGTAAGTTAACATAATCATAGAATCATAAAATGGTTTGCATTGGAAGCGACCTTAAAGATCATCTAGTTCCAACCCTCCTGCCATGGGCAGGGACATCTTCCCTCAGATCAGGTTGCTCAGAGCCCCATCCAAACCTGGCCTTGCACAGTCCTATTGATGGGACAATAGATGAATGGGTGATTTCACTTATCTATGTTAGTAACAGAGTTATAAGATAATACTTCTTATTGTAAAATGACATACTTTAGAGCCAAAAGAAAAGGAAGAAAAGGCCATAAATTGATACAAATTTTCAGGTTTTGTTACTTTGACAAGTACTCAGACAAAACTGCTCTAATTGTATTTAAAGCTTACTGTATTTCATTTGCTGACACTTTGAGATAAAAAGCTTAAAGTCTCTTTCATGGACTTGATTAAAAATACTTATTTTCTCAAAATGTAAATGTGCATGCTAATGAGAAATTGGGAAGTCTGTGATTAAAACCTGTCTCTTGAATATGTGGTTTTGCCTACAGTTTTGCGTAAGAATTTGACCCAGCTGAAAATAGTCCTGCACCTGGGCACACTCCTGCTGGTGAAAGTATTCTTGTTGTCTTGGGAAATGGGAGCCACCATGAGTTCACATGCCACTTCAAGCAGTCCAAATTTCCTTCTGAGCAGATCCAACATGTAATTTGTATTTGTTTCCAGGACAAAGATCATGTGGATATTTGTCATACGGCCCTTATAGTCAGAATCCATTTTCCATTAACTGGACTTTAGTTGAAAAATATTGCATGCTTAATAATATTCATAAAACAGACTGGATATTCAGTACATGGGCATGTAACTGAAAGATAATGGGTTACAAGAGAGATTAATAAGACTTTTGAGTTGCAAAAGCACTAAGTCAGTTTAAATCTATTGGCTAAGCTGCTCAAAACTTGTAATGCATTGATCCTGAGCTGTGGTGTGTAAGCAGAGCCATTGCTGGTGTGCATTAAGACATCTCTGTGATCACCTTGTGCTTAGCTCTTTTTCAGACTCAGCAGCAGCAGTCCCCTAAGTCTTCCTTAAGGTGAAATATGCAGAAGATTGGTTAATGAAGTGTACTCAGCAACTCTCAGTAGCAGGTGTCTGGTTTTACCTGCTTTATGGTTACCAGGGCTATAAATTTGGGATGGCCATGGCTGGCTGTTTCTTCTGCCATAGAGCCATCTGTCCCAGTTTGGAGTCTTGAGCCTGGTTTGACCCTCCTTCTGGTGGATCTGACTGACTTCCACTCCTATAAGGTCCTAAAAAAGCCTTGCACAGAGCTGGTTGTGAATCTTAGCTTTACTAGTTCAATGCTGCTTCTGCACTTTTTTGTTTCGTTAGTGAAAATCACTTCTACAATCTGTTTAACTAGCTTAAAGGTCTTGTAGTCCAGAAGTGACATATTGTTTATAAATTCATTTGATGGTTATTTGCTTCAATGGTTTTGAAAATGACGTTGTTGTTTGTTTTTGTTTTCCTCATTCTTTTTGAACCCCTGTTTTATATGTGTGTGTTGTGTTATTTTTTTTCCTCTGCCTAGACCTGGTTAACCATTTCTGTGAACAGGTCCTCAATTTTTTACTTTGTCCCTACTTTCCTGTCGTAGCCCCATCTTCCCCTGGTGTCGACTCCGTACCCTTACAGCGCACAGGCAGTCAACACGGCACACAGAACGCAACAGCGACCTTCCAGAGGGCCAGCTATGCAGCCGGCCCCGCCTCCAATTACGCAGACCCCTACCGACAGCTGCAGTATTGTCCTTCTGTTGAATCACCATACAGCAAATCTGGGCCAGCCATCCCACCTGAAGGGACCTTGGCTAGGTCACCTTCCATTGATAGCATTCAGAAAGATCCCAGGTGGGTGAAACCTTCACTGTCTACTAATTCTTGCTCGTGCAGAGGTTTGTAATTGTGGTTTGCTTTTGTATGTTTATGCTGTTGAATATAAAAGCACCTGAAAAAAGAGACCCATGATTGCACATGGAAGATTATGTTACTGTAACAGCTTTGTCCTTCAGATTTACCTTGGAAGGCTCTCATGAGCTCTTCTGTGAAACGAAGTGATAGCTGTGGTCTTGAACGTGCCTGTTTAGCCTGCTTTCAGTAGTGCTCTCCCTCAGAAGCATACGAAAAGTAATTTTCTCTGAAAATGGAAGGAATGGTATAACTGTTTTGACTGTAAACATTGTGGACTGAATTTTCAATTTGCTCCTTGGGCACAGGTTGTTGCAGTTGTTGGTTTGTCTGAGATTAATATTTATAAAAGCTGTAGAAAAGGCTATTCTGGTATTGGACTGAGCAGTATGGAAATGCAAAATGTAATCAGGCTAATGTTTCACACTGTCTGTCATGGGGGAGTTCCATTGCCAGTACCTGGTAGTAGGGTGTGTGTACTACAGCTTTGAAGAAATGTTTGTTACTGTGTATGCTTTTTAAATATATAGCACAACTTCTAATATTGCAGAGAGGCATGACCATCTTCATATACCTAGGGAAGGTGCAAAGAAGAAACTTTATAGCCATACATACCCCAAGCAGAAAGATGGATTAGAGAGTGTGAGGTTTCTGGCAATGATTTGACTTTTGTGATAACAGCAATGGAAATGCTGACTGTAATCCTCAACGCACTTGGTGATTTTGTTCAGTTTTCTGGTGGGAAAAAAGCCACAACAAAACTATCTCTTGGGTAGCTTAAGTTTATTTAAACTTGTTGCAGTTGTTAATTTATACAAGGTTTTTCTATGGCAGATGATGCAATTGATTGATTATATATTTATTTTTGCTATGTGTAATTTAATGATAGGCAAAGCCCAAATATTTGCCCCAACAAAAATGTTGGAAATACTTACACATCAATTTGAAAATACTTCTTTTCCTGCATTAAAAACCAAATATTCACAACTTGACCTCTCTACTCATTTAGTATTATAGTGTTTTTTTTCTATCTCCAACTAGAAATATGACAGTGGCTAAATTTTAAGGTCCATCAGAAGCAATATTACTCGCAGCTACTTCAGTCATTGCAAATTCTTACTTGTTGAGAAAATGCCTGTCTTCAATCTTTTTTTTTTTCTTTTAGCTCTTGTTATTCATATAGAAAATTTAAAAACTACTAGCTGAATTCTTCCCCTTCTTCCCCCTGCCCCAGAGTAAACATTAATAGCCTGAGGAAAACAGCCTTTTTCTGAAAACTTGGTATTTTGATATATTTGTATTCTAGAATATAAAACCCCATGGAGGAAAAAAAAACTTTTCTTTGTAATTGTCTCACGTTCAAACTTAAAGAAAATTACATTAGGAGTGCACTGGACCAGAGGAAAAATTACTATAATCCGTATGATATGTTCTTAGGAGAAGCATGTATTCCCTGTAGACAGTAAAGACATATTTACAGTATCTATGGAACATAGACATCATATCCTTTTAAGAAAAGGTTATCACTATTCAGTTGCTCTGCTATCACTTTGCAGCCGTTAGTCAAGTAATGTGTAAGTTATGTGCTTGTAAAAGAAGATTTCATCTTGCAGATTTTTCATGTGTCTGCTTTTCGGTTCTTTCTCATCTTCTGATACCATTTGTGCATTCATGAGTGTTGATTTCTGTAGGTAAAATAGGAGTGAGCAGGCATACAGATATTAATTGAACTGACAAACTCTTCAGAGAGGATCATTAAATATTTTTGCTAATTACTATTAGATGGATTGGCACAAAATAACTTTGGTAAAAGAGGTTTGCATTACTCTTTATCTCATTCATTTGACCCATGGACTGTGTATGGTGTCTCTTAGTATTCTGCCCTTACTTGCTGGTTTGAATAATTCTTATAAACAAAAGTCAGAAGCAGACCTGATTCTGTGAATCACAAAATTGTCATGGTTGGAAAGGACCTCTGAGATCAGAGTCTAACCATCAACACAAAAAAAACCGAAAAAAAAACAAACCACCACACAGCACTAACACAACCCAAAACCAGACACCTGCACACACCCCACCAAAAAACACCCACAAAAAACACCCCGCACCTTGGCCACTAGAGCATGCCCTGAAGTGCCACATCTGCACATTTCTTGAATACCTCCAAAGATAGTGACTTAGCCACCCCCCAGGCCTGTTCCAGTGCCTGGTCACTTTCAGTATAAAAGTTGCAGGCTTTTGCTTAATGTTTGCTAAATATCAGGCAGTTCAATTTGAGAAACAGATATCCAGAAGAGAACGTACTCATCTAAAACTGAAGATTGTTTTCTGGAATCTTCCATTCAGACAGAATTTCCATCTTAAGTCCAAGAAAAATGGTTGGCAGGCAGTGATGTAGCTGACAATTTTTTCCATTGTTTTCACCATGTAGTTTGGATTACTAATACTCTAGTTTTATATACGTGCTGTGAGCTGACATTTGGCAAATGAAAGTTTAGCTCAACATCTGTTCTGCATCATCCAGCTGTCATAAAATGCAGTGTAATGTTCATTAACTTGAAGTTTAGGACAAAAGCTAGCCTAAAAGATATGAAGGTATTTATTATCAATTTCGTGGCAGGGGATAATTTTTGATTCATGCAGATAGAGAGCTGATATAAGCTCATATAACAGGTAGTAAAAACTATGCATGTCTATACTGATGAAAAGTCTGAGGCTTTGTTATTTAAAAAGGAAATCAGGCCCTTATCACCTGTCAGAAATAAAACTTAAGTTCTGCAGAAAATGGAGAAGTTCTACAGAAAATGGAGAAGTCGAGTATCAAAGATAAAAGAATGCTCTGTAGAATCAGTCTGTAAATTATGTTTACTTCATGTCAAAAAAAGGAGGAGACATAGGCAGTAGAGCTATGTTATTAACTGTTTCATGCAATAATACTTTATATTAAAAAGTGACCTAGGGAAGGTAATAATACAATATTTATTATCTAATTATTGTCTAACATTCTGTGATTCTGTCTTGCTTTTGATTGCTACTGAACTGTGAATGAGAAAAGTCATGACTATTTTAAAGTATCAGAAGTATGTGTTCATGTGATAGTTTGCAGCCTACGTTGATTTAAGAGAGATTAATCTGCCTCTTGGCACCAATAAATTATCTAAGGTTTGTCTGTTCCTAGACTTTATGGGAACTGAGGAGCCCTAGAAATTGAAATGCTGATATCCAGTTGTCAGTCTGTGTGCCTTCCAATTTTTACTCCAAAATATGAACCTGACAGATGTATGCAAATTACTTGATTTTTGAGTTTCCTACCTACTGAGAAACCATGTACAGGTACCACTGCTGATAAACCATACTTGCTGCATAAGAAATGAAAAAGACATAATTTTCACATCCTTCAGTTAAATACATACTGGTAAAGTTTTGCAGTAATGGTGGTTTTGCTTCTTTGTAGACTGTGTCTGATTTGATGGGTTGAGTCAACATGTTTCCTTCATTGTTCTTTGACTTCTCTTCTTACCTAATTTTGTTAACATGCCTGTATACAATCATCATCTTCTCTTGTGAAGAAGCTGGCAAGAAGCTGAGTTGATGGCACAAGTTGTGTAGAGTACACTCCATTAAGGCTATCAAAATGAATTCCAGAGTTCAAATGTCCACTTTTATATTGCATTGAATTATATTACTCTACACTTAACATTTTCCTTTATGGCATCCTCTTTCCCAAGAGATGTGTTTCAGAACCTCTAGAACTATTTATTCAGAAGAAATGGGGTAATTTGGTAAATGAAGATATAAAGGGTTCATTCTTCATTATAGAGCAGACTGCAATAATGATTTGGCTCTTGTTTAGGTAAAAAAAAAATGAACAAAGGTAACACAAAAACCCCCCCAAACCACTAGCAGAATAATCATGTTGCAACTTAACAAGAGAACAATATTTAAAAAATCAGGCATCTTCTTGTAGTTCTTACTTCAGGACTGTCTGAGTATAGGTCAACGTAGAAGCAGAACATTCCAGGTACTAGATGATTTAGCTCTGATACCCTGAGACTTTTCTGCTCTGTTCTCCTCTTTCAGAGTCAGGTTTCCATTCCATTACCTCTGCTGGTCTTAATTTCCTTCTAAGCAAAGGTAACTGTCCTGTCTACTTGTCTTCTAAACATTTACATTGATTTTCTTTCCACTTGTGAAAGGAAATAAATTAGAACATTTTCTGTGGACTCTTAACTTTCAAAATTCATCTTGTATTATTATTTTGTTTTTTTAAAAAATGTTCTATTTTCAAAATGTAAGCTGGAGAGCTTTATTTCCAGGGAAAAAGTGTTAGAAGTAAAATTAACTCTAGTTATGTTTGTGTGCTTCATATGAGATTAGCACACAGTGTTTGGAATGTGGCCTGCTAAAAGGTAAATGTTTCTGCAGGAGTCCTCACCATATATTTAATCTCACTTTGTTCCAAGGATTGTCTCAGTGTTAATAGTGTTAGTCTACTGTAAATCTGAATAGCAGCCAGACACTCAAACAGTGTAACAAGGTAAGAAAATAAGACTGCAAGCGTGGGAGGTTGGATGTCTTGGTGGTAGCATGTCTGGTAGATTATTGGGGAAGAGATATCACCTTCAGAAGGAAACTTTGTTGGAGTAGAGGGCCTTGCTGTGACTACAGTACAGAAGGTGGCAAGTGTGCGCAGCACTGCTGTGGTCAGTTCTGAGATGTGGGCCTCAGTTTTCAGAATCCAGAAAATTTGTGGTGGCGCTGATGGTTCTCTGGCATAACTCTCTGACCTGAGAGGTAGAAAATTGTAGTTCATATTTCTGGTCAGGGTAAGACAGAACAGGGCTTGCAGAAGTACCTCCCACCTTTTAATATAACAGTGTGTGATAAGCAGCTCTCCTTTTAATTCAATAATTTTAAAGAGTCCCTCTTACCCATAACTGAACTTAAGGGTAAAGAGGTAGACGATTCTTCAAAAGTGGGGGGAGAGGAGGAGCCATGAGAAACATTCTGCTAGTGAATCTGAGCATGTAAATGTTTGGCAATCTAGGCTTACCTCCAGAAGTAAACGCTTCAACTTCCTAGGTTCCTGCTAAGAATTTCTTGCATCAAACTTACTTGGGCCAGGCTTCCCTTGTGTTTATACAACTAAGCAGATGGTGTTTTGTAATGATGAATTAAAGTGTGTCTTCTATTCAGCAAGGAAATACCTGGTTTAACTTCCCTACATCAAAACTGTATGGTCTCTGAGGCTTTAGTGTATACTCCTCTGAGAATGTAAAATTGATGCTTAAAGAAAGTAAAAATGAAGAGCTTAAACAGCATAAAATACATCCAATTCAAGAATCACAAGTTTGGAGCAGATCATAATTCCTCATAGAGATCCCTTCTACGTAGCAGCCATGAATTTTTACTTAGTGCACAAAATAGTTTAGAGAAAACATAGCAGGTAGGAAACAGCAATCTGTTTCCCTGTGCTATAGCTAAATAAGGATGAAGCCTGCTTCCTTAGAATAGGTGAGGTGGGAATGCATAGACTATCCTTAATTTTATTGATTTGGGGTTTCAGAAGACTGACTTAGCTGAAACCTCAGCTGAAAAAGACTTTCCTGGAGAATGTTTAGTTCTGGCTTAGGCAAGGCCACTTGATTTTGTTGCCATTCTTTCGTTAAAGAAATCTGATCCTATCATTAACAAACCTGCCCAACTATAATCACAGAACATCACGATTTCAATATATCACAGTAACACATGCAGTGTTGATCCATGTAGTTTGAATGATGAGTCTGTCCAGAAGTGCTTACAGTTCCTAAACTAGCAGCAGCAGTTTTATTTGGTTGGTTGTATATGTGGTATAGAGGGAATAATTTTGGGAGAGATGTTGCATTGTCTCTTGTTTTGATCTGAAAGTTCAGCTCTTAGGAGTCCTCTCCTTCCACCAGAAGGTAATTCCTTTTACTTTATGCTGGAGGGAGAGAATTGAAGTACACTTATGTGCTCGTTAATGATAATAATTCAGGAGCACAGTGGGAGGAGCCCCACGTAGTGTTGATAAGTGCACATCTAACAGCTGGGGGGAGGCAAGATTGATGTCTCCTTTTTGGTCTGCCACTTGAAGAACAGCAACAAAGCCCTTTCCACTGTTTCTTTCTTAATCTGTTACATATTTTAATGGCTTAATTCATCCAGGAGGAAGCAGCTGGGCATCGTACCTCATCTTCATGCAGTCCATAGCTCATTTCTGGTTCTTGAACAGTATTAACTGAGCTTCTAATTGGGAATATATGTCTCAATGCAGTTTCTGCCTTTGTTTGCCACACATTTTTCTCAGTACCCTGTGGCTCATTTGCAAACTTTGACAGATGCAAAATCTGCGTGGTGCATTTCTGTGATGACAGACTGCAAGAGCCAGAAGATGTAAGTATATTTTCCAACCAAACATGAAAAACATGGAGCAGAACCATAGTTTCAGGTTTTGCTGGGCTCATGTAAGCTGTTACAATCCCCTGGCAAGATAAACCACGTAAGAAGCTTCTCAGTAGTAGCTCTTGGACATCTCATCAGCCGATAGATAATAATGATCTTACTGTTTACAGGGATGTTGAGAATAAGTTAATTAAGGTGCTTTGACATTCAAAGGATAATCTTGATCTTTCTTCCATGGGGAAGGTGGTGGGAATAGGGGTCGAATTGTGTTAGCTGGAGAAGATGAATGGGGAAATTTTGAAGAACCTTGCTGAAAATCAGGACACGAGGCCCCAGATATTCTCAAAGCAACTAAAATCGTCCTCAAGACTGAGACATAAATTTCTACAGAGAGGGTTTTAGTGTCTGAAGCTGGACCTCAGTGTGTATTGCACAAGTATTTTATAAGCAGGAAACAAAATCCAGCTGATTTTGTAGCCATTGCACAAAAGGTGTCATTGAGAATGCAGAAGATTTCTGTAAGCAAGTAACACCAAGAGTTCACTAAAACAATGTTTCTAGTGTAGAGTTTAGCTAAAAATGATTATATGCTTTATAAATTAAGAGGCTGACTTGAAGAACCCTAGCTTTATGTAGGTTAAATACAGTAGATGGGAATAGACTGCCAGATCTCTCTGCCAGATCACTCAAGATCAGAGCCTGATGGGAAGTCCAGCCCCTAGCCTTTCTTTCTTTGGTGCATGCCACTCCTCTGCTGGTCTCCACCACCTTCACTGAGATCTTCTTTCTCACCTGACTCCACTGCCCCGCTCCAGGAGCTCAATGAGCAAGTGAGGCTCATAGGCACATCACAGTTCTTAGCAATAAGTTGAGTGGTTTCCTAGGAAGCAAAAGCCACCACTGATTCCATAGATATCCTACAACTATTGTTGCCAGGGAAACTCCTAGTCTCTAGGCTTCCTGTGACATATTTGTTTCTTTTGCTTGCTTTGTTGTTTGTTTTGTGGGTTTTTAAAGTTTGTTTATTTGGTATCTTTTAAGCCACTGCAGCAACAGTGGGGTCATTTGCTGTTTAATAATTTGGGGCTCACATTTATTCTTAGGATGCAGTGAAGTTGAGGGATCTGGATAGCTGAAGATCCAGAAAGAAATGAAAATATTTTCTTAGCCTGGAGGAGGACAGAGTGCTATCTTTAGTCTTCCTGAATTTACCAAAGGTACAGATTTGGAGGAGGAAGGTACATGGGGAAATGAAGGGCTGTGCAAACTCCATCCCAAGGTAAAACAAGGTATTTACTTCAGGAAATGAGTGAAAGCTACACAAGTTTAAATAATAAAGTATTTGAATTTAGTTTTTTACTCTTTAAAAATAATTTGAAGTTAACTTGATAATTCTTCTGTTCTATACCAGGACATGATGTATTTGGTTCATATACTACAGATCAAAGAGGAGAGAGGAGGGATTGTTTGCTGTTTTTTTAACACTGATCACAGAATCATAGAATGGTTTGACATGGAAGGCATCTTAAAGATCATCTGGTTCAAACCCCCCTGCCATGGGCAAGGACATCTTCAAGTTGCTCAAAGCCCCATGAAACCTGACCTTGAATATGTCCAGGGAGGGGGCATCTACCCCCACTCTGGGCAACCTGTGCCATTGTGTCACTCCCCTCATATTAAAGAATTCTTTGTAATGTCTAATGTAGGTTTACCCTCCTTCAGCTTAAGACTGTTACCTGTTGTCCTATCGCTACAAGCCGTTGTAGAAAGCCCCTCCCCAGCTTTCCTGTAGGCCCTCTTCAGGTACTGGAAGGCTTCTCTAAGGTCTCTATGGAGCCTTCTCCTCTCCAGGCTGAACAACCCCAACTGTCTCAGTCTGTTTTCATAGCACAGGTTTTCCATCCCTCTGATCATCTTCACTGCCCTCCTCTGAACCCACTCCAACAGCTCCATGTCCTTACATTGGGAGCTCCAGAACTGGTCACAGTAGTCCAGGTGTGGTCTCATGAGAGCAGAGTAGAGGGGGATAATCACGTCCCTTGACCTGCTGGCCACACTTTTTTTTGATGCAGGCCAGGACAAGATCGGCTTTCTGGACCACAAGCACACATTTCAGGCTCATGCTGAATTCTTTTCTAAGTCCTTCTCCTCATGGCTGTTCTCAGTCCATTCTTAGCCCAGCCTGTATTTGTGCTTGGGATTACTCCAGCCCAGGTGTAGGACTTTCCACTTGGCCTTGTTGAACTTCATGCAGGTTGGACAGGCCCATCTCTCAAGCCTGTCAAGGTCCCTCTGGATGTCCTCCTCCTCCTCCAACATGTTGATGAGACAACACAACATGGTGCCATTGGCAAGCTTGCTGAGGGTGAACTCAATCCCACCATCCATGTTGCCAGGAAAGATGTTAAGTGCTGCCAGTCCGAATACTGATGCCCGCTGAATGCGGCTTGTCACTGAACTCCAGTTGGACAGTGAGCCATGGACCACAACTCTTGGAGTGTAACCATCCACCCAGTTCTTTATCCACTGAATGGTCAATCCACAAAATCCATTTCTTTCCAATTTAGAGACAAACATGTTGTGTGGGACAGTGTCAAATACTTTGCACAAGTCCAGGTAGGTGACATAAGTTGCTCTTCCAACTATAACCTCATTATAGAAGGCCACTGAATTTGTCAGGGTTGGTTTGCCCTTAGTGAAGCCACGTTGGCTGTCACAAATCACCTCCACATTTTCCATCTGTCTTAGCATAGTTTCCAGGAGGATTTCTTCCATGGGTATAGAAGTGAGGCTGACTGGCCTGTAGTTCCCTGGGCCCTCTGTCCTTTCTAAAAATGGGGTTACGTTTCACCTTTTCCAGTCAGTGGGAACTTCTTGGGACTGCCACAACTTCTCAAATATGATAGATAGTGGCTTAGCAAATTAATCTTTTAGTTCCCTCAGGATTTGCAGATGTATCTCATCAGGTCTTATGGACCTTCTGTGCACCTTCAGGTTCCACAGGTGGTCTCAAACTTCATCCACTGTTGTGGGTTCTTCTTCATTCTCCCAGTCCCCCTGCCTTTGCCTTCTGTGACTTGGTCAGTGCAGCTTGAGTGCTTGCAAGCGACAACTGAGGGAAAAGCGTTGAGAACCTCAGCCTTCTCCATGTGCCAGGTCACCAAGTCTCTCTCTCTCTCTTCCAGAGATGCCTGCTTGGACTCCAGGCAGTGGGTGTGCCTGGAGCAGCCTACAAATTTTTGTATTTCTTTAGACTTGATTCTTTCCTTTTGGCTCAGTTGCATCATTGCTGTCCTCTTTCTCATTCAATACTTTGAGCTGTGTATGTCTGAAACGTAGGCGTGCAGCTAGTTACCTGCTTGTAGTGAGTCACCATGTCTGGGCCTTCTCATGACAGATATTTTGCTGTTAACAAAGTTTACTTTGGTTGAAGACTTGAAATGTTTGAACTGTTATAGTCAGTTGTAATTCACGTCCCAGTGTTTCACAAATAGAAGTGGCCTCGGTAGTTTGGTGATGTGATGCTGTAATTACTTAGGTGTTCATGTCAACATACATAAATTTATGGTCTCAAATGGCCTTAAGATGGATGGCAGTTGTTTTGTTGTTTTGTTTTTTTTCCCTAC
>NW_009953864.1:436255-441676 GCF_000747805.2 Chaetura pelagica
TCCCTACATGAAGTTGGGTTCTGTGAGGGGTTACTTTTTTAATGCTTTTTTGAATTTTTTGTATGGTTCTGTGATTCCTTCTATTAGCTTTTATTAATAAAGTCTTGACATTTTTCTGCATCAGAGTAGTTGTCAAATATCTTGCAAAGCTCTGACTGCACACAAAACTGGCACACAGAGGACCCTTTAGGTGTTATGTTAGATAGCTTTTTCAGGAAGAAGTGGGAAAAGGGGTTTGATTTCTCCCATGGCTTTACCATCCTAGCTGAGAATGGAGTTTGCCACAGGTAGCCAAATTGGTAAATCTCCATTTAGGCAAGTCTTTTGCTCCGGTGTACATAGAAAATCTTTTAAATACATAAAATTATCTCTGTGGAATGAAATCTTCTATGCATAATCTTCTCTTCCAAGTTCTTCTCTTTTCATTTGTCAGCAGTTACATTTTTAAAACGAAATTTTATCCTAAACTGTGAAGATTTTATCTGTTGCCACAACAGGGTAACAGATCCTATCAGCCACTGATTTTCTATGGCATGACTCCAGTAGCCATCTGTTACCTTTCTGCTTCTGCACAATTTACACACCAGAAAAAAAGAGAACAAAAAAAAAGAAAAACCCACAGCAACAAAACAAGCAAAAAAAACATACAAAATATTTTCAAAAAGCAACAGTGAAGTACAACATAAAAACTTCCTTCTGAAGTATGTGAGATTATATACATTATACATTATTTCAGTAAAAATGTGGGTCTAGTTCTTATGCCTAGTGAGTGAAACTTTACAGCAGTTTGGTTATCCTGGAAGAAGAGAGATGCCTTTTCACAGGGGGAACCTACTAAATGAAATTTCCTTGTGCTAGCAACAGCAAGCCTGCACACTTGGTGAACCTGAGACAGTCCTCCATTTCTTCATGGGTGGTTGTGTGTTTCTTAAAGGCAGTCAGAAAGGTGATGACACTATTCTTTTAATTACTTTAAAAGATGGTTACACTAAAGGTGTCTCCTAGGAGGAGAGACAAGTTTGAGAAGAGTGGGAACTGTGTTCAGATTTGGCTGCTTTGCTGGGTTATAACATCATTGGAACTTTTGTGCTGTTGATAAATGTGCACACATGACTTTTTCATGGATAAATTCAAGATCTGATGCCTCAAGATGCACACTTAACACCTTTCTACCTTTTCCTTTCCAAATATGGGTGCTTACTGATTCGGTTTTCAAGTCAGCCAGGTGGAAATACTTTCATTGAGGAGCCTGTTATCACCTTCAATATGCCTGTAATCATACCGATTGCGCACATGGGTACAGCGAAACGAAGCCTACTAGATTCTAATTCCCAGCAAGTTTCTTTCTCAGCCAGATTTGCTTCTTATTCGTCTTAAACATTACTTAGTTTCAGTCAGTTGTAGTAAAGTTTTAGTGTTGTTTTGTTTTTTTTTAATTAACAGTAAGCAAGCGATACAAGTCATCAGCTTCTGAAATGCTTTTCAGGAATTGATGATGAGGAGAAATCTGCATTATTATTTGTGTTATTTATATTGCGTCTATAAGAATAGGATGAGTGGTGGAGAAGGGAGAGAACTGGTAGGTGTCTGGTGAGACATGCAGAGTAGTGAAGGTAGCCTGTCATGCTTGTGTTGACAATGTTGGTGGAGCCTTGAAGGATAATGAAATACACAAAATAGTGTTCAGAAACATTTTAAAATATTTGTGAGCTTACTTTTCTAACATTTTTAACTTCTTAGGAAAATGGAGTACTCTGCAGAAGGTATTGATTTAGTTCCTTGGTATCGCTGGCTTCTTGGGGAAAGCTAAGCTCATGGCACTCCCAGTTGTGATGAGTATAAGCAATATAAGCTACATCTTGCAGTCTTTTCAAAGATGAAATTTTGTTAACTTTGTAACCTAACTTTGAGTGGAGTAAATACGGCCAGGCAAAGAAAGTTCTAAATGAAAATTTGTCAGCGAGTCTTGATCAACAGTTGTTAAGAGGCAAAAAATTACCTTTTTTTGCAGCCCTGTTTGTTTTCATAAGAAAATTTAGAAGATAAAACTTTCATATGTCATTTTATTAGATTAGGATGAAAACTAGTGAATTTCAGAAATCTGAGAAAAACACAGAAAATTTTCTCTAAAGTACTTTCTTGTACCTCTGTTAAATGCAACATCTCAGTCTCTCAGACTGTTTTCAACAGGAGTTAGAAGCAGTTCAGGAGTTGTGTTTTTCTGCTTTCAGACAGATAAAACTGCTTGATTCAAGCAATAAAATAACATTTCTTGGAGAGTTACTATCTACTAAAATAACTATCACTGAAATCTTAAGATGTCAGTGTAACAAGGGAAATATTTTCTACTCCCAATACCATTGTTGAGTATTTCATTTCAATCTCATGGATGGCAGCTTTACAATTGTAATTAAATGTATAGATAAATGGTTTTTACATATTTTTTTTCTAGTAAAACTGAATGAAGTTTGAATCCATATCTCAGTGGTAAGAAAGAAAAGCAAATAAACTTCTTGCAGGTTTTGTATGCTGGCATTAAGGAATGGTTAGTAACTTCAGAAAAAAAAAACACACATATTTTGAAATAAAAGCCAGAAAAAAAGAATGGAAACAAAACGGGCTAAAGGTAGCTTTTGAATTTTCTGGGAATTGAAAGACCTATTGATGCTTAGAAAGCTCAGAGGGAAGGGAAGTGGCTGCTTTCATCTGAGTGTTGTATTGTAAAAAAAAAGTGATCTGTGACATAGATTCTTCTACCTCAGGGGAAGAACATTTGCCTCCTTGTTCTCCCCAAACCCGTGTAAAATTTAGGCTTCGTAATGCTGAACTCTCTTGGGATCCCACTGAGAAGGAGACTGGTGGGAAGATTTATGTATTTCTCTCAATATATTCACATGGGAGTGATGTGATTCCTGTGAGAAGATGCAGCTTGGGATGGAAACTATGAAAAGTGCTCTATGAATTACCAGCTTGAATTACTTTTTAAGATGTCAAACAAAGGTAAAAACATGGATTTGCGTTGCTGTTTCTGCATATCTTGCTAGTATTTAAATGATCCAGTGGTTTCATTTTAATGTACATGCATAAAATTGCTGTACATTACATAAAATTACACCTCTCTATTCCAGAAAGCTCATATTCAGTTTGAAATGAAATGCAGAATGGTGGACTGACAAAGAACAAGAGAAAGTATAAAAGAATGCAGGGTTTAAAATAAAAGCAATTAAATTATTTAATTATAGCAATAGATTTACTTTTCTGAATCAGCTAAAAGCTTTTATTATTCTCAAGAAATAATTACTGGTGTCCCTGGGTTCCTTTGAATTAGTCACATTTCATTGTTATCCTGGTAAGCATGTGTCAGTAGAAAACCTAAGCATTAAAAAAAGGGGTAGTTTCTTGAAAGCCTGTAGAAAAATGCCATGTGAAAATCTTTTTGGAAAGCATTGAGAAATATGTACTCAAGATTGGTGTTAAAAGAGCACTTTAAGGAATGCAGCAAAGGGTGGAACTGTGAAGGACCTTGGACATCTGTGGAAACTATGTGGAAAATGTAGCCAACTATACTCAACAATCTCATGCTGTCACCTTGTAAAAATCAAAACTGCTGTGAAAGTTTGGTTGCTGGAATAACAAAAAAAGTCTTTCAAATAGGCCAACAGTCTAAATGCTCAAGTATTAAGTCTAGTCAACCAACTCAGAAAAAAAGGAGTCAGTTTCCTTTACCACTTCACATTTAGCATTCACTAAGCTTAGCTTACTATATATATATGCTAGTGTATACATGTATGTATATAGTATTAAGTCAGGCTCTTAGACTGAGCTTATGTTGGCCATGGAATGTCTCAGAAAGCAGAAGCACGGATTGCAGAATGTTCCACAGTGACAGGACAGTGGAAGACCTCGTGCCTCTACCCAGCCTACAACTTTCATGGAGTTTGTAACTGCATTGAAGTTCAATGTTTGTCAATATAATATGAATACAAGCTATAAATATACATACTACATACAACTTTTTGTGCATATATGTATACACATATAGAATCAGTAGTCTATGTATATATGGCATGAGCCTGTATGCAATCAGCATGTGGAGATATGGTGCAAGGTGCAGGGTGTGTGATTTTTGTTCAGAGGCATGTGAGATTATTTTGTTTTATAAGAAACACTAGGATAGGTACAGTGTTAGTGGAGTCTCCTTGCCAGTACAGCTGGCTGCTGCTGAAATTCCTGGTGCTAATGTTGGTAAGCACCTGGCCTGATATAGACCCCAGCTTCTCCAGCACTTTTCACATGGAACCCTCATATTCAAAGGGCGTGGTATTTTCAATGTCATGTTCAGAAAAAATATATGGTTGTTATTCATGTTCTCTACTTCAGGTAGAGCCATTGCACATATCCTTGTATGGTCTTTGTACTGGTCAGCCCAAAGCATGTTCTGTATTCATATATTCTCTATTTCTGCTTTGAAGTTTTGAGCTCAGGAACTGCAGATTTTACATAACCAAATTCAAATGCAGCAGTTTAATTAATGCCATTAGGATTTGCTTGCTTATAAAGTGGAAACCCCAGTATCATTTTAATTCAGTTGTCTTAATATCTTTCACTGACAGACATCTTGATAAATGAACATGTTCATTTTCAGTGTTTTAGTAAGCAGGCAAATTCCAGAGACTAGTGGCATGAGTTTCAATAAGGCCAAGTGTCAGGTCCTGCACTTCGGCCACAACACCCCCCAGCAGCGCTACAGGCCTGGGGAGCCGTGGCTGGAGAGCTGCCCAGCAGAGAGGGACCTGGGGGTGCTGATTGGCAGCCAGATGAACATGAGCCAGCAGTGTGCCCAGGTGGCCAAGAAGGCCAACAGCATCCTGGCCTGCATCAGGAATAGTGTGACCAGTCGGATCATGGAGGTGATCCTGCCCCTGTGTGCAGCATTGGTGAGGCTGCACCTCAAGTACTGTGTGCAGAATAGAAATTTTCCTCCTGTCATGTTTACTTGTTTGACACTTTAACTAGACGTAGTTGAGTGATCTTTAGCAAGAAACTAAAAATATGTAGGAGACTGACAGGTATAAAAGTAGTATGCATTAAAATGGTCATAGGATTGACATGGAAACGCTTCTTCTGAATTTGTCAAAGGGAAAAGCAGAAAAATGTTTAAGACCTAAAGTGAAGTAGACTTGCATGGATTGATTTTTCTTGCTTTAACTAATAACTTCTCTGATGAAGGAGAAGGAATTTAGAGTAATAAAGTGCTGTGAGTGGTTAGAAGAATGAAGCTGAACTGTTGTTTGATTCCATGCAAGAAAAGCTGGAAGAGGTAGTGTGATGCTATTTCAGCTGTTAAGTATAAGGCTTAATGCCTCATCATTCAGAATAACTCATAGGGCAAATTGCAACTTAAATTTGTTAGTGGAAGAG
>NW_009953864.1:441764-447245 GCF_000747805.2 Chaetura pelagica
GGCACATACTTGCAGAGGGGCATATTCCTTGCTCTACCACACATAGTATGCCTGTGCTGTATCAAATGGACTTATTATTTAAATATGTCTTACTGGTAGTTCTCTAGCTGGCATAACATTTGCAGGAGCAGGTTTAGTTGGTAGAAGAAGATGTGAGTGTTGACAGCAAACTGCTGTTGATAAATTATTTATAGATTAGTTAATGGTAGAAGCCCTTTGTGTGTATCAGACTGCAGGGAAACAACACTGGAAAAGATGTTTGGATATCATTTATTGAAGTTACTGGATGCATGTTATATAATTTAAAAAAATTATCCTCACTTCACCTTAGAGTTTATTGGGTGTATGCATATTATGATAACTAAAAGGCACACAAAACCATCACTGGTGTTTGTTTTATAGGTGGCAATTTTTTTTCACATTGGGATACTTGGTCTTTGAGGTATGTGGGAAGGTACCTTAAGAGAGGATGCCCTTTTTTGCCTTCCTCCCTTTGTCTACTCTACAAATTGTAATAAGGCTGGAGCAGAATTGGAGAGACAGGCAATTTATGGTGTGCTATATGGAATGCCATGCTAAAAAAAAAATATTCAATGATCAGGAATCTTCTGTGGTGGAAGGCTAAGGAATATTTTCAGAATTGAGACTGACTTGAAAGCAATGACTTGACATTACGGTTACTTTTTTTTAATTAAATCAACCAGTGCTCTCAGAAAGCTTGCAAGTCCTGCAGAAGAATTCTGTGCTTGAAAAAAAACCCACAAGAAAAAGGGGTGAAGTTTGCCCTTCCCCATAGAAGGGCACTCACCAAAGGATCTGAAGGTTCTCACTGCAACAGATAAGTGAAGTTGAAGATAATGTAAGACAAATTATTAAAATTTTGTATTCCTGAATGTTTGTTGTTTTAATGTGGTTTGAGATGAGTTGTTTTGCATCTTCATTCTGAATTTACAAAACAATATAAATATTCTAAATTATTACAAATAAACCTCAGTTTGTAGTTTGTCTTCTTATTTTTATATGGTCAAAGGAGCACATAAATGCATTCAGTAAGGAATGTGCCCTTCTACATCTTTTTATGACTAAAGGAGAAGTTGTACAATTGCATTTCAGTCTTTACATTCTAAAATATTAAACTCTGATTTCAAATACATGAGGAAAGTATTAAATAGAATTTGTGTGTAGAGAGTATATGAGGAGTATCTAATGTTGAGAGGAGGAGGTTTCTCAATGCTTTCCCATAGGATGGCATTCTTGACAAGCTATATACTGTTTAATTTCAACTTTGCTGTGTATTTTGATGACACTTTACACTTTTCTGTCAATTAGTAGGTATTAACTTGACAACAAATTTTGTTGAACTAGTGTTCACAGTCAAGTAAAAAAAAATATAATAGGCAAAATTGGGGAAAACCCCCAAATCCTTATACTTTCTGGCAACCAGATGTTCATTTCCATGCAACCTGTTGGGGGTGGGAGGGAAGAGTGATGCACTAACAAACTGTATCTGAGATATCTTCAAAGGAAAAGTTAATCACTGCTTGCAATCACTTACATAAGTGATTCTTTTGGTATCAATTTGATCATACTGATCTAAAGTTTTGTGAGTGTCATGAATACTCAGGATAGCAGAGCTGAGAATAAGCTACATAATCAAAATCATAATTTCTTTTTCGTTTACCTATTGCTGAGGTGTAGGTACTTTAGGTAGTAAGTCCCTATTGAAGTAGCCTGTATGAGTTGGAAAGTCATGACTTTATGTGGTGTAATCATTCACTTATTTAAACTGGTTCATACCAATGTATTTAAATGAAGTTAATTTACCCAGCACTTTTAAAAGTAGATTAGATTGTATAAACATGTGAGTATTTCACAGGTCTTGTGAGAAGAAATCTCCATTTTATTTACCAAGTTTACCTTTTGTATTTGAACAATGGACTGTAAGTCATCTGCAACAGAAGGTATAGTATCTGATTCACAAGAAGTGCTCTAAAATTTACTGGTCCACAGTCATAAAATAGAATAGAAATTGTTTTCAACCCTTCTTGAAGTTTCTAGCAGTGGGGATGGTGCCACTTTTCACTAAAGGTAAGTGTGTGGTACTGTCACTGTTGTGCAGGCAGCATAAATAATGTAGGCAAGAACCTGAGCTAGGCAGCCTGGGTTTTGTTAACAATGTACAGAACCAAGATTGTTTTGCAAAGCAGTCTGAAAAAAGTGAGGCTGTCAATTGCTATCTCCGAGGGTAGGTGAGGCAGCTATAGCTGAAAGATGGTTTCAGTTGTCAGCAGAAGCTCTAGCTTGTGCATACTCTGAAATTACTGAATTATCCAATGAAAACTGGCATGAATGGTCAAGAAAATCTGTTCTCTGTATGTGAAAGATACCCATATCTGTGACTTCCAGGGGACAGTATCTGAATGTATAACTCCATTTACAGAGCATGTTATTTTTAGTGTGACCTGGTTCTGATTCTGCAAATTTATCAGCCTTGCTTTCCCACTGTTGTCTTCTGCAGAAGATGGATCATACTAAGGGAGGTGATACACTGACACCTGTGGTAAGTATGTGTGTGTTTGTGTATCACAGAAACAGGTTTAGTCCCAGAAAGGATCAGATGGAAAGGAATTACAGAGAATGAGAAAGGTGGAGGGGGCAAAAAAGGCATGTGGTACCCCTCATATTTTGTTTCTACTGTCTAGTACATAACTCAGCCAGCGTCATGTCCCGGGATGGCTGTCGTGCTGCTGTGCAGCCCCAGTTTGTATTGATACAGCCTGTAAAAAGAAGTCATGTTTTAGTATCTAATAGCTTTTGTTCAGGTATTTTCCTGTTTCAACCCTATCCATAAAACAAAATGGTGCTTTTCTGGTTGTTATAAACACATTTTAATTTTTTTAAAATACAGATTGCAGTTCTATTTCCAGTACTTCGAGCTAAGTCATGTTTTTTACATGATCCTGCTCATGTGTTCTTGCTAGTTATTCTGCAGCCATGCTTGCAAATTTGTGATCCACATTATTTATTTTTTTCACTGATTGCTTCAGGCTCAGTGATATTTACTTATTCTCCTTAATCCCTTTATCTGCTAATTGGAAAACTCCTTGGAAATTACAATGAGTTAGGATAACGCTACCTCAAGAAACAGGAAGTAATACTGCTTCCTACTCATAATTCATGTACTCATTATTAGAGAGTTGCCTCAGGATGAACTTGCCCTGTAATTTTTGATAGTGTTTTGAGAAGTGGGATTAGAAGTTGACCTGGAGTATTTTGGGGAGATTTATTTCATTGGTTGAAAGTGCCTTCCTAATGTTTTTTTGCTTGGGTTTTTTTCTGTTTATTTGTTTGAGGGTTTTCTTTATTTTTTAGGTTGCTTGACAGAGTTTGATTATAAACTGTCTCTGCTTAGTCTTACGGTGGTTTAAAACCTGCTTTATGTCCCCATTGAGGTTTGTGAATAGTGATACTGGTTTTTTGTACAAATGAGTTGTGAGCAGCCATCCAAATTATACTTGCTTTGTTCACCCATGCATGATTATAAGATCATCTGGCAAAAAAGAAACTGTACTGCATGTGAAATCTTGTTGTCCCTCTTCCACAAAGAAATCTGTTGGGTTCATCCTATGTATCTGTCATTTTTTGTCATTTTTGCCATAGCTTAAATGCAGACAATGCAGGTAGCCCATTCCTATTAAAAAACATTCTAAGGACTAAAAGGCTGAACATTGTGATTCGAATTAAAAATAAATAAATAAATAAATAAAAATTCAAATTTAACTGTGTTCCTGTTACAAGTTCTGATGTTTAAGAACATTTGCTATACAGGATAGGAATATAGGAATTATAATCTCATTTGAAAAGTAGCCACCATGACACTTACATGTCTGTCATATTGCACAGAGAAAATGATCCATGAGATCTGTAGTGTGCTGATATTTCTTCTGATACCCATATCTCTCTCTCCATACATTGAAAAAGATGAACTAGACTTAAATTGAAAAAAAGTCTAGGCTTTTTCAAATTTGTAATTGGCTTTGTATTATTTAACAGAAAATCCTGTGGGATACTAGAGTTTGTCTTGAACAACTGTTCCTTGGTGGCCATCTGGGCTTTAAATGACAAAACAATGTACAATCTTTTTCTAACACCGTGATATACTGGAGTGCAGTGCAATATCTGTATTAAAATCAACTTCCCTAGGGGCTTCCCCATCATCTGTCAGTTTTACACCCTCCCACCACAGTATTTTTTTTTTTTGTGCCCTGCTTTCAGACTTATATAAAATCCAAAAGGGAAAATTACTTGTGTGGACTCTGAGCAGTCTTTTCCTATAGGTTAAATAATTTATAAGCTTCCAAATTGTTAATTAATTTTCTTATACTATACAACATGGACGGAAATAAATCTTCAAGCTTTTTAGACCAATAATTCTTAGGAAGCTTGTTAGCTATGTGTCCTCCTGTGTTTGCAAGATGTTACTAGGAAAGACTTTATAAGATTACTTCAGTTTTTCTAATATGTTATTCTTCACAGTTTTATGTCTAGATTGCCTATCTTGATTCCATCATTTCATAGCAATCTGACTGACCTAAAAGATCCTGACCACAGGAACCATTTTGTTGTATGGAGAGGAAGTAGGTACATGTCATGGGTTAAGGTCAGACCAGGACAGTAGAGCACTATGGACTGATGCTTTACTGTGACAAAGTCAGTGGAGGACATTCAGCCCTGATGCACGTGAACCTGCCTTTAATTCAGCACCAATTGGTTTGTTTACGTGGGCACCTAGTAAGGTCTGAATGACCTGAAGGAGCTACTCTGGTAGGGTAGCACCCCCTTTGTCACAACTGAAATACATGCTTGCTGTACTGCATGTCTCTCAGCTTCGACTCACATAATTATTTGATCTCCAGTCTTGAATTTGGATGCATAGTATGGAAATTAGGTAGCAGAATATTTCTGACTTTTTACAAAGGTCTTTCTTCACTGGAAAAAAAACAAGTGTGGCTGTGTGATTGCCTCAGTCCAAGTTATTATGATGCTCTGTGATCTCCTGTTCTAGGACAACCCCTCTTTTCCTACTTGACCAGTGGCTATAAAGAAAGTTAATGGAGCAGTCAGAAGAGCTGCCCTATGAGGATTCAGAATCTGAAGTAGAAAAGACTTGCTACAATCACTCCTCAGCTTGTATACCTTCATTCTGCTCAGGGAGGATGATGTTGAGGGTTCATCATTACTTCACTGCTGTATTAATCTCACGAGATAGCTGCTGGTGAAGGAGTCGAGAGTCTTTCAGTTTGGAGCTTAGAGTAAAGCAGAGTAATCACTGACCAGAGATTTTCTCAGGCCAGAGCCAAAACATCTTTTCAGGTACATCCAGCTTTTATGACACGCCTCCCCCCCCCCACACACACACACACAAAAAAAACATTTAAAAAAAAAAAAAAAAAAAAAAAAAAACAAAAACCCACCCTACCA